>NC_028357.1:36152374-36156026 GCF_000741045.1 Vigna radiata var. radiata
AAGGTTTACCAAGTCTATGAAGGCTTTTGGCTATAGAGCAAGTAACTCTGATCACACCTTATTTTTTAAGAGAGGAAAAGGAAAGATTACAGCTTTGATTATATATGTAGATGACATGATTGTTACAGGAAATGATCAAGATGAGATTTCTAGTTTACAACGACACCTTTCATTTGAATTTGAGATGAAACAACTTGGAAACCTCAAATATTTTTTGGGTATTGAAGTAGCTAGATCAAAACATGGTATTTTTCTATGCCAAAGAAAATATACTATTGATTTACTATCAGAAACTGGGCTGCTTGGGAGTAAACCAGCTGATACACCAATTGAACAAAATCATAAACTCTTTCAATGCTCAAATTCAGCAAGCATAGACAGAGGAAGATACCAAAGGCTGGTAGGAAAATTAATTTATTTGTGCCATACACGCCCAGATATCACCTATGCAGTGAATGTTGTTAGTCAATTTATGCATGACCCACGAAAGCTTCATATGGATGCTGTTGAAAGAATTTTGAGATATTTGAAGTTTGCTCCTGGAAAAGGAATTTTGTTCTCAAATAATGGAAACTTAAAGGTAGAAGGGTACACTGATGCAGATTGGGCAGGTTCAAAAGATGATAGAAGATCTACCTCTGGATACTTTACCTTTGTAGGAGGAAATCTTGTAACTTGGAGGAGTAAAAAGCAACCTATAGTAGCAAGATCTAGTGGTGAAGCAGAATTCAGAGGCATGACACTAGGTGTATGTGAACTTTTGTGGATTAAAAATGTGTTATCAGATTTGGGATTTAAACCAAATGAAGCTATGAGTTTGTACTGTGACAATACTTCGGCTATTGCAATTGCTCATAATCCTGTTCAACATGATAGAACAAAGCATGTGGANATTGATAGACATTTCATCAAAGAGAAGATTGAAGCTGGAATAATTTCTTTTCCTTTTATAAGATCAGAGTTACAGTTGGCCGATGTTCTCACCAAAGGAGTGTCAAGAAGATTGTTTGATGAGTCTCTATTCAAGTTGGGAATGTGTGATATCCATGCACCAACTTGAGCGGGGGTGTTAAGATATGCTAAATATTCTATTAAAGGATATTAGACAATCAAATATTGTGTTAGTTATAATTTAGATATTATTTTAATTTGTGCAGATTTGTACACATGTCATTCCTTTAATAGATGATGAAGAATTATAGAATCCTTATATGTATATATATGGTACTCTACTCTTTGAAATATACATCAGAATTATTCTTTAAACCTTTTATTATAAATAACACATCTTATTAAATATGTGAATTCTATTAATTAATGATCACATTTATTATTTGTTAACACACTAAATTAACTTGAGTATCATAGTGTTTCTTACATACATACATAACTCATACATAATTCAAGAAGGACAAATATCAAAAAATAAGTATTTTAAATAATGAATATTCGAATGGTTCAAAATGTCATTTAAATCTTTACGATTCGGCTTTGTAAGAAAAAAACAATATTTTAGAATTATATTATTAAAAAATGTAGTTCATTTATTTTATTCTTTTCACATATATTTATAACAACAGAAAAAATACATTAATTAATTAGAATTTCGCAATTAATAAAAATTGACCATCAATTCTTATATAAAATGGCACTGTTTTGGTGCTTTATCTATACCGTGGAGTACTGCGTTTTACTGCAGTTCTATAAGGCCTGCGCCATAATTTTTCTTGCAATTTGGGCTGCTGAAACATTTTTCTTTGAATAGAAAAAACATTTCTCTTGGATTTTTAATTTATTAGTTTCGTGGTAAAAGTATTCGTAAATGCCTCGTTATCTATTTGGATATTTGGTTCTTCCGTGGGGTAGGGTTAGATTTCTAACTACACAATCAATTGTTTCAATGTTAAGAAGCATTTATTTAACTTTAAAATTCTTTAATAGCATTAATTATGCCGTGTGTATAATTGCTTTTGAGAAAAGAAATGAAAAGAAAAACATTTTTGTAAAATAAATTAAATGTTTGCGTAGCAATGAAAAGAATTTCAAAAGTATACTAACGTAATTTTAAAATAATACTACTTTTGTTACAAAACATTAAAACCATACCACTTTGTACAAAATAAACTTCATTGCTAGCTCGTTTCTTCCACACAACCACTTAACTACTTTATACGTCTCATCGAAAGAAAAGGATAATATTTCCTTCGATTTTCCAAAATGACAGAGCTTCAAATTTGGAGTCATGCGAACAATTATTTGTGCAAAGGCAACGAATAAAATAAATTAAAATAATAGGTGAAAAGAAGCAATGATTAATTTAAAATAATTGCTTGTCATAGTCAAGCTATAAAATTAATGTTGATGGAGAAGATGGTGAAAATGCAAATATATTATGTGGACACATCTTTCTGAACGGTTTGTGTAATTGAATTTAAATACTATGAAACTGAAATATATGATTGTTGTCTGAGTTGCTGGGTATGAGTGGCTACAAATCGTTCCTCGGTATAAAGTCGTTATCCATTTGGGTTATTAAACTTCTGGCCGGCAAGATAAAGAAATTCGAAATAATTATTATGATTAATAAAATGGGTTGATTGGGTCTAAACAATTAGTTATAGTTGAATAGAGATGCCCTATGTGTGGTCCTTAAAAGTTATGATAGAGCATGAATGAGCACGGTTTAGGCTTATGAAAAGTGGTTTTAGGTTTTAAATATTGGGCCACGTCACCTAGTGTTTGTGGTTTAACGCCATTTTTGATGGGGACATGTTCTTCATTACAGTGGTACACCAACGTTAATATCTGTCAGTTTTTTGAAGGTTTGCACCTAGGATTTTTAATAGCAGCAGTTTTGGATATGAGAGATGGGGCGTGAGGTTTTGTTTCTGTGATGGAGACACTGATTATGATTCTTGAAACCTGGATTTTAGATCCTTGCATTTCTTCACTGTTCACGTGATTGATTAAGACAAGGGTTCTGTCAACTCCTTTTCTCCATTGCCTAATCTGTACTCTACCCTTCATTACCATCACTTCAGATTAAATGCAACACTGAAGCAAATTCCATAATGTAAGGGAAGGAACAAGACAATAATATGGGACCCCGTTATCCATGATTTTGATTCTTGAGTGAGATGTTCCCACAAAAGTGAGATTGTTTATACCTTAAACCTAGCCTGTTGGTATTTTGAAGGTAATTTTCATTTATATTATATCATAGTTATAAATGTTGTATTTAGATTTGAAGATGGATTCCAATGGATTTTACGAGAGAAAGAGTTGAAAGTGAGATTTTTTTGGATTAAAGAAAGAATTATGTAAAATGAAAGAATTTGAAATGAAAGTTAACGAAAGTTTATCTTTTGATGATATATAATTTAAATTTAAATGTAACTAGTATAAATTATTATTATTATTAAACATATTAAACAATCTTTTTTAAGTAGGAAGTTTCTTTTCTTTTATAGTCAACCACCTCTAACTTCATGTTAAATCAGTATGTTTCACCACTACAGCAACACCAATATTATTAGACTATTTAAGGAATGTATAGGATGATATTTGAGCCGAGCGGTTAAAGATATATCTTATTCAAGATATAAAATAATCAAGAATATCTATTTAAAGATATTTAATAACTAACCAGATT
>NC_028357.1:36159928-36210368 GCF_000741045.1 Vigna radiata var. radiata
TTCTACTCATATTCTCAAATATTCAATCAAGAGCCAAGGCTCTTCAATACACGCCTGACTTGGGTGTCGGAGTGCCATTGCAGGTACCTCCCCCTCTTCATCGGGAAGGCGGACGAGCGGTCAAAGCTTGAAGATCACCGAACGGTCAAGGGTGAAGGAAAGCGAGCGGTCAAGATCCAAAAAAAGCGAGCTATCCGACCAGTCCAAGCGTCAGAAAGCGGGAAAGCCACTTCAGAAAAGGTTAGTGTCTCAGTCCCCAAAAATATCTACTGAAACAAGGAAGAATTTGTTTAGTTAAAAAAATAAACACAACATAATCTATTATTAGAAAAAAAATGAATCAATTCTTTAGAAATAATAAAGACAAAAATCAATTCTCCTCACTTCAAAAACCGATTTCCTCATGTTTTTGTGTCTAACGTTCTTTTCTTCTTAAATTCTCAATCCAAACTAGAGACAAGTGAGTAATTTTTACAGTGATGAATAACATGAGTTTCCTAAGACGTAAATGATAATTATTTTTAAGAATTTATGTGTTATGTATTAGGATATAATGAGAGAGTTTTTTAAGTAGTGTTTAAAAACTTAAAACTAGCAAGAAAATTCTATAAAGAGCAAATAACTCAAGATATAAGAGAAGTAGAGATAAGTGGTGATAGAGAGTAAAAATGTGACTTGGAGATGCATAAGGCATGTATTTATAGGTAGAGTATAAGGTTAGGAACCCCATGACTCATAGGAAGCTCAAGCCTTATGGATGAAACTCCTCTATCTACAATGAAATCTCCTTGACTTATAGAAGAGGAAACACACAACAATGTTAAGCGTTTGCATGTCAAGAGGATCTTGGAGTAGAGCATTTCCATGGATCAAGGGTTTTAGCTCCAAAGGTCATACTTTTGCAAAAAATAGAAAGAATGAAAGAAGAAAATCTTGGGTTTCATATAATATGTAATGCACCAGAGTTGATGTAGCAAGCTATATGAATCTGTAATAGATTAACAAACTTAACACATTGAACCAAAAATACGTAGTGTGTGTTAGCAATTTATCAATAACAATGCACCTTCCACAATTCTTGATGTTATTTTTTGTATTGTGCTTATTAGGCCTTGCTTGTGCCCAATATTCATGAGTGCTCTAGAGGTCTTTCAAGATCTCATTCAAGCAACCCCACTCAATAGTTTTATAGGTGATTCATCAAGTGAATGGAATAATGTTAATTCTTACCATTATCTAAGCTTCATTTTATTGACAAAATCATTTTATAGACTTGGAACAAGAGAACTAATGGAGCTTGTATCGAGGAATGTAACTTGATCCATTAGTTGTCATATACCTTTGATCTTAATGCGGGGGTTAACTTGTTAAGTGTCTAAGGGATTGATGCTTAGTGAGAAAACCTAGACTCATTCACCTAAGGGATTAGGGTTTGAGTGTTTTAGGTTGACTTTAGTGTTTGGTGAAGAAGAGATGATTCTATATGTACACGAGAGCGAAGCCAACCTTTTATTTCTTTTTCAATTTATTTTCTTGCACAAAATCTTATATTCTTTAGTCTAGATGAGTTATAATCGTAAAATTATTTAGTATTACACGAATTTGTACACTTTTTGAGACATTAACAATATGCCACAAATCATACTACATATAAGGGATATGAAAATCATTAAAATCTTTGTTATAAGCTAAAATTCATTACCATAAAATTTTAAGTACAATGTTTACCTTTTTCATAGCATAATATCTACCACTTTCACACACAACATAGGAATAAGCATAATTGATTTAGAATCAGTTTTAGTGCTGGTAGAACTAATAAATGACTTGTTTCTACTCATATAAATCTTATTTGTCAGATCAGTAATAACAAATCTTGGGTTTACATCACTTGTTTGTTTACAAGTGTTTGAGTCTCATTCCCTTTAATGTTTTTAAAGTCATGTTTCTCTTTGGGGGTTTTGTCAAAGGACGTACTAGATTATGTTGTAACTCAACACAGTCAATAAAAATAGTTTCACTCTTTAGCAACTGCTTTATCAAAATATGTCTCAATCGTATATGTTTATTTTTCCATTATAAGTTTTTTTTTTTTTTTTGTAGTAATAGCTATTATCCATTGACAATCACAATTCATTGATATAGATGGGGTAGATTTCATACTTATTGGAATGTTCTAAGAAGTTTTTCAACCATTTAGTTTTACCTCCAACCATCTCAAGAGAAACAAACTAATTTCATTGTTGATCTTGCAATAATTGTTTGTCTACCTGATCTCCAAGTAATTGCACAACCGAGTGTAGAAACATAACCATTAATGAACTTTGTTTGTAGGGGAGGGCATTTGAATAGAGTTTGAAAAATTTTCGCAAAGAGTGATCGATGTTGTTTGTAGGGGTTACACTGTTCGTAGACAGTGTTGAACACTTGGGGATTTTTAAAAGTGTTTACAATCACAGTAAGAAGAGGGTAGAGATGAAAATTCATTTTATACTATTTCACTCAACCTGAACTACATTCGTTCTCCTTTAAGCACTCTTGAAGGGTTCCACTAACTTCAACAAGTTACAAACGAGTTTTACTAGTCTTGGTTTATAACAGCCCAACTAGTTATAATACCATTTTACTCCCCCTAAGTTAAACAAACTGAGTATTTTAAATCACTCCTAATTATCCAAAAATAAATGTATGTTTAAAATAGGTACAAATGAATAACTATTTAAGAAAGGATATGATCAAAATAATATAGCTTTGAAAAACTTGTTACAAAGATCTATCACTCACAGTAGATGATGTAGCATGTGTACACAACCAAAGAGAGAATTTTAACAACGTAAGAATATGTGTAATTAATCCGTCCTGATTTTCTTCTTCATGTAGTCCTCAATTTATAAAAAACTTCAAAAAGGATCCATTACTTTTAGACCATTGACTTTTGGTAAAGTTGATGTAGCCTTTTGTACAGTACCAAACGCTACTATGCTTTTGCAAAGAAAAATTGTTTTGTTGCACAGATGATTAAATAGAAAGTAGCAAGGAAATATTCCTAGAATATGTTTGTATATCACTTAACGTCTTTTTGGATCAACACAAAACTTTGAATAAAGAACTTTGTTCTTTATAGGATCTGCACTAACAAATGGTATTACACAACAAACAAAAGTACTATTCATATGGTAATTAGGCACATTGGTTCTAAACAACAGATTGTTTACTATAATGTCTAAGATAGTTTGTTTACCATAATGTTTAGGATATTGTTTAGTCATATAGCATTTAGCCAGTTATCCTAGACGATCTTTATGATGAGCATTAAAATGATTTTGTTAAAGTTCAAAATAAAGGATTCTTATACGGTCTTGTCTTAATTTTTTTATATTTAACAAATACTATGCAAAGCATAACGCAAAATAGGATTAAAAAATTTGATCAAGAAACTTTAATCATGTTAGTCATTCAACTAGTCGTTTACACACACACATGTGTGTGTGTGTGTTTGTTTGTGTGTGTGTGTGTGTGTGTAAGTGTGTATGTATGATAAGTGACTTCCCATGAATCATAAATCATTGTTTAAAGCAATTGTTAGTAAAAATGCAAGCCAAATATTGTTCAGAGTGGATAACTTATCATAGCAAAAAAAAATTATATCAGAGCTACAAAATATTCAGATAGAATAAATGTTCAACATCAATTTAATATAAAATGTTCAGACCAAATGTTTAGCATCAAAGTGATGTAAAATTTTTAACGCATATGAAATGTTTGTGTAAAATGTTTAGAGCATCAAATTCATGTAGAATGTTTAAAATGTTCAGCATAATTTCTCCCCTTTATTTGATAAACATCAATAAGGATTTGAAATGGCATCATCACCCAGGGGGTGGTGGATTAGTGGAGTCATCCAATGGTGGTGGTGGCGGTGGCGGTGGTAAGACAACAAGTTTTAGAGATAGAATCTGACTAGCTAAGGCATTAAGTGTGTTAATTATTGCAGCCAACTTCTCATCTTGTCTTCTGTCATTGGCTTCTAACATTGTAGCAAGCTTTTGTTCTTGACGTGCATTATTTTTAGCTATAAAAGAATTAACATTATATAGGATGGATGAAGAGGTTGATGTGGCATTGGATAGGGTAAAAGGGTTAGTAGGTAGAGGCACATTCGGTGGCAGAGTTGGTTGAGAGATCACGAGTATAGTGATATCTGTTTTAGGTATGGTGGTCGGAGATTGGTTGTTGAATGAACTCGACATGGCATTCATGACACAACTGCATCCTCTAAAAGGGGTTCTTCAACGATAGTAGGTAATGGTGGACGAAAAGCTTATTCAATAGCGGTCAAGACGAATGAAAAACTTAGGAGATTTGAAGCTCTAGAATTAGAGCTTTTAGGCAATAAGGTAGTTGAAGTGAGATCATTATTCTGAGGGGAACTTTGACTGAAAGCATATCAAGGAATTTGCAACCAAAAGAATTTCAATCCACTAGAAAAGTGAAATGGGAGTTGTCAAAGTGATAATTGGGGCACAACTCCAAAATGCTTGAGGTAGGTGGCGGTTCTCCATATCATAGAGGGAATTCATGTTGGAACTAGTGTGAAAGCTCATGGACGTGTCAGTGTGCTTGAAAATGCATTGTTGCAAAATATAATATGCATCTGACTCAAAGTAAGATGATTAGAGTCTAGTAGTCCATTCTTTTATAAGATTAGCCAATATGGGACGGTAGGAGCAAGATGAGTTCCTTTTAGCCTTTAAATCATGGTTCTTTTCATCGGTTGTACATCCATTGGAGGTAGACTCGGTGTAAAACTATCAGGCACAATGAGCTAATTAGGGATCCAATTAATACCATAGCGTAAGTGGTGAAGTAACATCAAGGACAAATTCTTGTAGAGTTCATTTGACAAAAAGAAATTTGGATGATCATATAGTACTAGGAGCATTTTTGACACAATGAGATAAAGGGAGGCACATCCTGGTTGATAACAATCGACTCTTGGTAGACGTTTAGGAACAAGAGTTGGGTCATTTAGGAACTTGTCTTCCATAACATTTATCAACCCAAGAGGCATCTCATTGTTAGATTAAACAATAATCATTGAGCCAACAAGTAGGTTAAGAAACGATAGCTTCAAATAGTAGGTTAAGAAAGGCTTGGGATGGTAGAAATTGAAATTAGGCATGTATTTGGTGGTGATGTAGGTGCATGTCTCAATATGGAATTTAACATGTGGAAATGTAGGACGTGAAGGATGAAGATCAGAGGGATTTGGTGGTAGGGTAGCACGTTTGCATGGTAGGTCACGTAATGGCCATGTGATGGTTTTAAAGGGTGTTGGTTGGTGTCGGATGGTGATATGGAACATGTTTGGATATAAATAAAGCTAAGAACTAAACAAGAAAAATTAAGAAATGCAGTTAAAAGACTAAAAATGAAAGAGAGAAAGGAGATGAAACTTATGATTTGATGACATGTCATTTGAAAGGATCCAAGATAAATGTCAAGGACGATCATTACTTGTTCTTCACAAGATAAGACCCAAATTTAGACTAAGAGATATAATTCTATCTCAAATAAGTAATGTAACTGAATGCACAATACTCTTTATACTCAAATTTGAAGGTGTATGTACAAAGGAGACCTTAGGTTGCTTATATAGCACTAGGAGATGAAGTAGGTGGAGAAAACTAAAGGATATGGGACTTGAAGACCTACATCCAAGTCTGGACAACAACTCTCAAGGTTGGTTTAAGTCCCACATCTCTATATTCTACAACCTCCTAAGAGTATATAAGCTACCTAACAAGTCTAAAGATCAAAACTAAAATTATACATGAGATAACTTGCATTACAAGTAACCAAAAGGAGATAGGACTTTTTTTTTTGTTTCTTTTAAGTCCAAACTATGTGAAGTCCCACTTCAAAAAAGTTCCAATGCAGTTAGACCATTGACTTTTGATAAAGTTGATGTACAAATGATCAAATAGAAAGCAACAAGGAAATATTCCTAGAATGTATCTCTTAACGCAACACAAAACTTTGAATAAAACACTTTGAATTTGGTAGGATATACACAGACAAAGAGGTACTACACAACAAACAAAAGTATTATTCTTCTGATAACCATATTGGTTCTAAACAATAGATTGTTTATTATAATGTTTAGGATAGTTCGTTCAATATAACGTTTATGATAATGTTTAGTCATATAACATTTAACGAGTTATCCTTGACGACCTTTGCGATGAACACTATTTCAATAAATGATTTTGTGAAACGTCAAAATAAAAAGTTCCTAGATTATTGTCTTAACAAAAAATTAAAATATCATCCTTATATAAACATATAATGACACCTTCATTATTTTCAGATTTAGTGTACATGCATTTATTAGTATCATTAGTTGAAAAATCATCACAAAGAAACTATCAAGTTTTCATGTCATTGTTTTGGTGTCTATTTCAACCCAGATAAAGATTTTAAAAGATTGCATACTTTGTTTTCTTAACTAATAATTACCAACTCTTCAGGTTCAATCATATAAATTTTCTCTCCTAATTCATCATTTAAAAAAGATTGTGTTAATATCCATTTGATAAATAACTAACTTATAGATAGATGTTAGAACTAACAATACTCAAGTAGAGAAAATCCTAATCACTATGATAAAAATATAAAAATAATCGGTTAAATTTTTGAATAAAACATTTTATTATTAATCTTACCTTATATTTTTCTTTAAAAATTTACTATACTTATTTTTAGAAATCTATTTATAACCAATTGATTGTACTCCTTTAGGCAAAATTAAAGTCCAAATATTATTTTCTTTAATTGAATCAATTTCATCCTTAATAGTTTTATCTTAATGTTTTGCATAAAAAAACATTAATGACTTTTAAAAAAACTGGTTTAATAATTTTCAACTTATTTCTTAATTTTATTTTATTTTTGGTTTGTTTTTTACTTCTCGTCAAATTCTCACACGGTATTACTGCTAATATTTATAGAATGTTCAAATAAAAGAAAAGCGTTTAAAATTTAATGGTTTTTACCTCTACTATAATATATAATATGTTGATAATGTATTTCTTATTTCTTGAAATTCAAATAGCTACAATTAAATAATATTGTTAGACAATATTGATGTTCGAGAAAGAGACAAAAAGTTATTACAAGAATACTACACCTTGAAATTCTCCATTCATAAAATTTATGGTGATTCATTTTGACTCTTTCACAAGCAGCTCGGATTAATTTCGGACCTCCATTTTGACTATTTATAAAATAAAGCACTAACTTTTTTTACAGAGAAAAGGTATTCCTTCACGATTGAATTATTCTTTTATTATTTTCGGGGGAAAAAAATCCCAATTTTAAGATTCGAGGACAATAAGAAAGAAACACAACAACACTTAATACATATAAAAAGGTATTCTTATCCATAAAATATAGCAGCTTTAATAATACAATTGTTTGTGGTACTTGAGTCCATTTTAATTTATGACATAAAATACAATTTAAAATAAGTGAAAATATAAGAGAATTTGAATTGAAAGTTGCGTATTTCTTTCTATCACAAGTTGCCTTCAATTACAAGGACGTGTGTGGCTACATTACCGGTGGACGGCGCAAAAAGCACTTTTATAACTTTAAAAAATGCAATAAACAAATCTCGCATTATTCAATTTTAACAACACTTGTTCGTCTTCTGAACTTTCTATAATGCCACTTGAAAAATCAGGTTATGGATGAAGTATTTTGGGTCCCAAAAAAGTTGTTTTTCAAAATAAGAGTTGAATAAGTAAAATGATGTTGATATTCAAACTTCGTCACACATTTGAATTAATTATTTATGAATTATCAATTCTCAATTTGAAAACTCTCACTCATGAAAATGGCATTAGAATATTATGAGCCACCATAGATAAAAATATAGTGTAGTAATATAAATTGAGGGTTTAGGTTTAAGAGAAATAAAGAAAACTTAAAATAATGAGATTATGTAGTAAAAGAGCAAAGATAAAAAATTTAATCCCTAATTATTTCTACTATATTGAGATTATTTTGTAAGATCTTTGGATTTGACATTATTGTCTAAATGGTTAGAAGATTTTTCACTCTAAGTGAATATCTGAAAAACACTTCAACATTCAAATTAGTATTTTTCTTAATTTATTTTCAGATAAGTATTTTATCAATATCTTAAAAACTAAACATTTACCTTGTCACACTTTCTATTTATAAATTTAATTAATAGGTCTTACATTATTTATGAATTACTTAATATTCAAATGCGGTTAATCATGTTTAGAATTGTTCATAAATATTTAATTATCTTTTAGTGTCTTCTTCTCTTATTTATTATGAAAATGACTTTTTAAGTCGGGAAAAAATTAATATTAAAATGTTCAAATGAATATTATTCAAATATTTGTGATTGATTGACTTTTTGGTATGCAGCATATGTGTTAAGTTTCAAATACTTCCATCAAGTTGATTTTAACCAAGAAGAGTGGATATGTAAAATCTTTAAAAGAAAACTATTTAAAAAAATCATAGTCTTTGCTTTATTTATGTTTATATTTAGCTTTTGGGTTTATTTTATGGAATATGAAGTTAATTATATAAAGTATAATGTATTATAGTATGAAAATGAGTGACGTGAATTTTAAATGCTTCTTCCATTAATGTTAGATGACAAAATATATACTAGATCTTAAGATTAAAACTTGAGTCTTATTAAATCTTCTAATTACACTACGTTAACATGGTATAAAAAGAAGTGAAACATGTCATAAGAATGAATTTTTTTCTTTTTTACCTTAATACATATTTCTGTTAATAACAAAATAGAACATTAAGAGTATGAATATTATTAGATAAATTCAAGTAAGTAAAAATTCAAAAATGTTCTTAAAATAACGTGACACATCAAAACCTAGAAAGATTAAGTTAAAATATCATAGAATGACTCCTGCAATAAGGATCCTCTAAGAGGAGGGTGAAAAAATATTTCTCAATTATTTTTTTAAATACTCGTATTAAAAATAATTTTGAAATTTGGAAGAGAAATTAATTGTAGAATATTATAAGATTATTTTAGAATATAGTTTTTAGAATAAACATTGATTCCTCCTCTTTTCTCTTTTCACGTCCAGGTATTTTTTTTTTCTGTTTTCTGGACCTAGAAAAACAGAGGCGTACACACTTGAAGGCCCAAAATATGTATACACCCTGCACCCCCTTTTTTCTACTTGCACCTCCATTTCTTTTTCTGCAATCCATAAAACTTGTAGCTCCCAAATTACCCCTTATTAAAATTGTAATAAAAATTTCTACAACGTTTTAATAGTTTTCAGATTAAGTGTTTTAAAAGGTATTTTTAGATTGAAAAATATATTCCAGAAAATGGGATTGTGAATGGTGCATATGACAAGGTTGTCCACCCTAGATGATGAGAAAGAAGAGAGAATGAATAAGGAAGGTGCAGCAGAATGGGTGGGTGAGATATTTACGTTTTAGGGTTTTGTTTAGTATAAGGGTAAAACTAAAATTTTAAATTTTATGGAGATGCGGGAAGAACAAAATGGGTGCAAGTAGAAAATTATAAATTTTAGAGGTCATGTTTGTGTTAGCCCAAAAAATATATACATATTTTATTTAAGCAATAATTTTCCAAAGAAAAGATGCTTTTTTTCTTTCATTTTTAAATTTATCACACTATTATCTTATTTAACAGGTGAGAGACTGATTTTGAATCTATGATAAGGTGCTAAGATGGAGGTCCTCCAAATATTGCTTCTAACTTTACTTCGTTTCCTTCAATATTTTCAAAAGTTGTTCGTAAAACAATTATTTGAATTAAATGTACTTCCATTTTCATAAACAATCATAAACTATATCCACCTTATTTTTTTCTTAAATTATTTAATATGCAAACTATAATTCTTAGTCTCTATTAAAAATATTAATTTCATAGAAAATTAATTAACCCAAACAAAGACATGGGAAAGTTTTGCATTTATTTAATTATAAAATTAAAAACTCCTCTTATATTGTTTTATTCTGTCAAAATAATATAAAAAATAGAAAGATAATTCAATCTGATTTAACTTTCATCACAACAGTTTAATTATAATGATAGTATTTTCAGGACTATACAATTTATTAAATTTTAAACGGGAAAAAAACTAGTTTTCAGTGACTTGGAGTGAGTTTTTAGATAGAGAATAAGATGAAAACAGTTTTAATGACTCTTAGGGTTTGTTCGCATATGCCGAAAGTTCTGTTTACACCGATTTATGAAGACAGATTAAGAGTGAAAGTGGTGTTTGATTTGATTGATTTGTGAGGAAATAAGAGCAAGGAGATGTGATATTGTATTTTTCTTAACTTTGCAAGTGGCTTAAGTTTCATTTTTCTCGATGTTTCTAATATCATTTGTCTTCTCAGGAGTTTTGTTAAAGGATCTGCTAGATTCTGACTTCACATAATCAATGGAAATAGTTCCACTTTGAGCAGTTACTTCACCAAATTATGTCCCAATTGTATATGTCTATTCTTTCCATTGTAATTCTTGTTTTTATCTATAGCTATTGCCGATTGGAAATCACAATGTATTGATACCGATGGGGTTGGTTTCATTTCTAGTGGAATGTTCGCTAAGAAGTTTTTCAACCACTCAGCCTCATTACCAGCCATCTCAATAGCAACAAACTTAGACTCCACTGTTGATCTTGCAATAATTGTTTGCCTGACTAATCTTCATGTAATCGCACCACCCCCAAGTGTGAATACATAACCACCAGTGGATTTTGTCTCGTCTGAATTAGAGATCCAGTTAGCATCATTGTACCCTTTTAGTACAGCGAGAAATCCACTATATTCAATGGCATAATCCCTTGAACCTCTTAAGTACCTCATAAGCCTAGCAAGTGCATCCCAATGTTCATGATTTAGACATTGAGTGTACCTACTCAGTCTACCTACTGCACAAACAATATCAGGTCCAGAAAAGCTCATTAAGTGCAGTAAGCTCCCAATTATCTGGGCATATTGAGGTTGAGATAATGATTCTCCTCTATGTTTCATTAATTTAGAATTAGCATCTTAAGGGGTACTCACTGGTTTTAAGTCATAAAACCCAAACTTCTTAAGAAGTTTCTCAATGTATTGTTCTTGAGATAGTAATATATTATCTCCCTTCCTTATGATTCTAATACCTAAAATCACATTGGCTTCACCCATGTCTTTCATTTCAAATTTTGATCCTAGAAACAATTTAGTTCTAGCGACAATCTTGTTGCATGTACCAAGGATTAACATGTCATCCACATACAAACATATAATGACACTATACCATTTTCAGATTTAGAGTACACACATTTATCAGCATCATTAGGTAAAAAACCATCACAAAGCAACACATTATCAAGTTTTTCATGCCATGGTTTTGGTGCTTGTTTCAACCCATACAAGGATTTTAAGAGTTTACATACTTTCTCCTCTTGACCAGGTAAAACACACCCTTCAGGTTGAATCATATAAATTTCTTCCTCTAAATCATCATTCAAAAAGGTTGTTTTAACATCCATCTAATGTATCACTAGTTTATGGATAGCTGCTAGAGCTAATAACACTCGAATAAAGGAAATCCTAATCACAAAAGCAAAAGTATCAAAGTAATTTATGTTGGGTTTTTAAGTGAATCCTTTTGCTATTAATCTTACCTTATATTTTTTTTATGGATCCATCAGGGTGATATTTCTTCTTAAAGATCCACTTACAACCAATGGGTTTTGCTCCTTTAGGAAAATCTACTAAAGTCCAAGTATTGTTTTCTGAATTGATTCAATTTCAATCCTAATGGCCTTATTATACTATTTTGCATCAGGAGCATTGGTAGCTTCTACAAAGCTTGTTGGATCACTATCAACGAGATAAGTATAAAAGTCATCTCCAAAGGAAGTTTCCATTCTCTGTCTTTTACTTCTTCTCAAATCCTCATTCATGGTATCACTATTATTATTATCATCAACAGGTTGAGACATCTCACTAATGTTGGGAAATAGGTAGACTTATTTTTAACACCAAGAGGGGGAGGGGAGGGTGAATTGGTGGGTTTTCAAAATCAGAGTCTTTTCACAATTTTTATAAAGTTTTACAAACTTTCTTGAATCGCAAGTAAAAGAAAATTAAGTGCACCGGAAAATCAAAGTTAACTACAAGAATTGTAAAATCGGCTGAATGTAAAAGAGTAGGGATAGAGAATTCAAACGCAGGTTTTTATACTGGTTCGGCCTCAATACCTACATCCAGTGTCCTTCCAATACCAGGAAGCAAATGCACTATAATGGTGAAGGTTTTTACAACAAGGCTTTTATAGAAGACCTCCACGTCAAAAATATAAAACACCTCTTTAACCCTCTAACCAAAATATAGGCAATAACAACACAACAAGACTTGTAGCAAGATGTCCCCTCTCCTGCAATTTGCAACCAATTTGAACAATCCTCAAAGTGTACCAAACTCCACGAGTCCAACTCCTGTAGTCACAACAGGTAACACAACAATCACCACGGATGCCAACAAGAATCTTGATCAACCCAGAAGCACCTCAATGTGCAGATTTTGATCAAGCAGTGTGTGCAGCGCAATTCTCCTTCTGAAACTCCTCAAAGAAATATCACAACCGTTTTCTTGATGAGTTCTTGGAGCTCAAATCTTTCAAAGAACAATCAGAAATAGAATATGAAAATGTTAGATTTTCAAAAGTTCTTCGAAACAACTCAGGTCTCGTCTATTTATAGATTTCTATAAAACAAACACTCTTGTAGTTGATTATACTACTAATACAGTCAACTAAACTAAATCAGTTATAACAGTTAAGACGCAATAGTAGTATTTAGTCAAACCAATTAATTTCTCAATAAAAGAAGTTGACTAATATTCATTGCTCAACTAACTTTTAAAAATATAGTCGTTACTGTTCATGAGCATAACAGAATTTCAAATCAAGCAACTAATGCAGTCGAATGCATGGCGCATATAGTCGACTTCAACATGTCAGAACATTTTGAAATTCTTTCTTTCACAAAATCTCACATAGCACTGTTTCACAAAATCTATACAAAGACTTTTAGTATAGTCGATTCAATTAATAATGGAGTCAACTTTACTGTTAGCTTTGTCACATAGTTTTAAGTTCACAAGAGTGTATGTGGTTTTCATCTTTCAAAACATGTGTAATGCAATCAGATATGATGTAACATGTACAAGCTTTGTAAATATGCATTCAGATATCAATATACACACAGAAATATGTTCAACCAGATATCAATCAATAAGTACAGAACATGTAAAGAACCAACAACATATGTGTTATTAAAAATGTGTTATCATCATAAAAAACCAGAGTGATATAGATATTGTGTTGTCAACAATATCAACAACTAACCTTTAAGGGAAACACATGTTCAAAAAACTCAGCATTTTTCATCTCTATTATAGAATTTCTCTCATGTGTGTTACTTTTGACAATTAGAAACCTATAGGCAACACTATATTCAGCATAACCTAAGAACATGCAATCAGCGGTTTTAGAGTCTATTTTACTTTTCTTAGGATCGGGTAACATTACCTTAGCTAGGCACCCCCAAACTCTTAAATATTTAAGGTTAGGTTGGCAACCTTTCCACAACTCATGAGGAGTTTTATCAGTTTTCTTATGGGGTATTCTATTTTGTAAAAAAACATGCAGTAAGCAAGGCTTCTCCCCAAAGCCTATTTTTTCTCTCAACTACTCCATTAGACTCAGGTGAATATGGTGGGGTCACTTCATGGATAATTTCTTCTTTAACACAAAAGTCATTAAACAAAACATACTCACCACCTCTATCTGATCTAATCCTCTTAATTTTCTTATTCAATTGATTTTCTACTTCTGCTTTATAGGTTANAAACANATCAAAGNCTTCATNTTTATGTTTGATTAAGTAAACTTTGGTGTATCTAGAATAATCATCTATAAAGGTCACAAAATAATTTTTACCTCCTCTAGACATAGTTTGTTTCATATCATCTAGATCAGTATGAATTAACCCTAAGAGCTCAGTTTGACATTCTACAGAAAAACGTGTTTTCTTTATCATTTTAGATTCTACACAAATATCATACTTACTACTCTATTTATCATGCATATTAATTAATCCTAGTCGTTGTAATTTCAAAACATACGAGGAATTCATATGACCTAATCTAGCATGCCATATATCATAGAGTCAACAATATAAGCAGAAGAACTTGATTCATTAATAGTTTCAGAAACATTTAGAATGAAGAGTCCTTGATCACAATATCCCTTCCCCACGAAAATATTATTTTTTGTCATAATGATCTTGTTAGACTCAAATGACACTTTAACCCCCACCTTTCCTAATAGTGCTATAGAGATTAAATTAACTCTGATTGATGGCACGTGTAACACATCACTCAAGGCAAGAGTTTTTTCATATGTGAGCTTGAGAAGAACTTTTCCTTTTCCCAGAACAAGAGTGGCGATGGAATCACCGAGGTAGATGTGTTCTTCTCCATCCCCTACATTAGTGTAAGGGGTAAAGGAACTTCGGTTTGCACATATATGCCTGGTAGCACCAGAGTCTACCACCCATTTGCTCACATTGGTCATCAGATTTACTTGAGAAACAACCGCATCAATAATGTCATCTCCTTTGGCTATATTTGCCCTAGAAGAATTGTCGTTTCTTACTCTATGCCAGGTGGGTTTAGATTTATTGGAACGAGATTTAAGAAAATAATTTTTCTTTTTGTGATCAGGTTTGTGTGCGTACCTTTTGGGAGCAACAGCAACTCTGTACATGTCTAAAAGGGTGGAAACACGTTCTTGCCAACTTCGGAAGTTCTGTCCAGAGAAAACCTTGATTTTTGACACGTCACGAAGTGATTTTGTGAAGATCGCCTGGGTTCCGGGAACAACGGTTTGGTTCTTTGAAGGCATGTTGTTGATGTCAGCCATAAGTCCTTAAGATTGTTGTAAAAAGCTGACAAAAAAGTATTTCCTTAGGCATGTAGAGTCACTGTCCCTAAGGACTTATTCGCGGTGTGCTGCGCAAGTCCCCTAGAATAATTTTAGAAAAGGGAAAAGAGACGAAAGATGACACTCAGAAAAGAGGAGAATAAAAAGATTGAATTTTGGTGTATCTTGAATGGAAGAAGAGCTCTCTATTTGTAGAGCTAGAAAATAATAAATTAAATAAAAGAAATTAAAAATCATTAAAAAATTTAATGTTGCAGCCATTAAAATTTGAAGAAGAAAAAATTAGAACGTTACACGTTAAAACAATTGAAATTGAACGTTGGAGAAAACGTTACAAACCCAACGTTCTTTTGCAATAATTAATATATTATAATATCTAATAAACGTTTTTTAGTCATGAACATTATATTTATCTATTTAATAGTTAAGTTTCATAATTATTAGTTTTTTTTTAATTTTAACTTTGATGAATTTCATCTTTAAAAATTAAATATAGAACTCAATTTGGTTTTAATATAAGAAATTCAACTGAATAATAAACATTTTTAAATGTTATATTGATTTGGTAATGTTACAAAATAAATATACTAGTTAAATGAATTAAATAGATAACCGTTGTTGGAAAAAAAATTAATTCATTTCTTATGGGTTCAAATTGTTTCCATTCAAGGGTCATTCTAAGTCATCTTTAGTTCAAAATACGTTTAAGTTGTTTTTAATTGAAGGTTGTTTTGAATCATTTATGATTGAAAATTTTCCTGAGTCATCTTTAGTTGAAAGTTGGTCTGAGTTGTCATTGACCGAAGGTCAATCAAATCATTTCTAACTAATGATTGGCTTTCTTAGTTGAGTTAGTCCCGATCGAAAGTTGGTCAAAGTTCGACCGAGTTGACCCGACCAAAAATCAATTAAGTTAGTTTGACCGATGGTCGCTCGAGTCTATCCAGCCGAAGATCAACTGAGTTGGCTTGACCAATGGTCGATTGAGTTGGCCTAACCAATGGTTTATCAAGTCGACCCAAACAATGATCAACCAAGTTGGCTCAACTAATGGTCAATCAAGTCAGTTCGACCAAAAGTCAATTGAGTTTGTCTAAGTTGAAGATCTGCTTAAGTTGACTCGAGTTGAATTCTGTTGAGAAGATTAGTTAAATTTGATCCCAGACGAAGATCTATTCGTGTCAACTCTAACAAAAAGTCGATTAAATTTAAAGTAAAAAAGAATCGATCCAATTCATTTTTAATAGATTTAATAGTTAAATATATTAGATTGGTCTCATTAAATATAATCTTATTATTGATGATGTGAGTTCAAGAAAACAAATCATGTGACTTAGAATTACAAATAAATTTTCAGAAACAACAAATTTAGAATTGTCAAATACAAAGAAAATAACTATAAATTTATGATTATATTTATAACTAAAAAAAACTATTCATACAAATTAATAGGCAAACTCACAAAAAAAAAATATTAAGTGGGGATTGAGTAATAATATATAAGTGTTGCCAATGTGATAAATAATTATACTTTCAATGTAGTACAAGATTTCATTCTAGTACAATTGACCAGTACAAGATTTTCGCTGATGCTAAATTGGCAAATATCAGTACAATGATAGATAAAAGTGCATTAGTGGTGGATAGAGAGTACAAAATGGTTGGTGTACTACATTGAACATTCTCTATGTAAGTTTTACCAACGAAATTCATCTTATATATGAGATAAAGAAATGCTATAAATTTGTAATAGAACATAAAATGGATCTCCAATAGTTTTGGAAAGTCCCCATATCAGAGAAACATCATTGAGTGCAGCGTTGATGAAGTTTCTCTCTCACTTGTGTTCTCAGGCATATGAAATTGTCATCGACACTGCATTCAATCATGTTTTTCTGCTAATATGGGATTCTGGGAAGTAAAAGGCAACCTTATAAGCAACACAGGTTATGTTTCTCTCTTCTTTTGCCAATTAATTTCAATGTTCTCTGTTTCTTTTCCTATTTTCAGAAATTTTGAGCAATTTTATGTTGTTCATCCACAACTGCTCTTTCATGCAGTTGAGTGTCTCAATATCAGTGTGAGCACAATTACTTCTTTTCAACTATTGTAGAAACTTTTTCGTAGATGTAGAATTCATTATACTTTCAATGAAATTTATATCAAATCTCCTAATGAAACTTAGATGAAAAGAACTGTACCTTTACAAATTTTACTACTAAATCATTGAATGAGGAAATTCCCAAGAATAATATTATTTACCTGCAAAGTCCAATATTAGGTTTCTTGAATGCTGCTTTTTGTTCAATGTTCTCATAATAGAAAGGCATATAAAACTATAAAACACAGATCTCCAACACTCAAAACGTCAAATGTTGGCACTTTCACATACTCATGCTTTATCAAGTAAGTTATGTCTAATGTCTTAGGTTAGACTAGGTTGCTGCAATGTCACTATTCTGATGGAGAAAAAGTTTTTTTTTTTTTTTTCTTTTTGAGAGTTTAGCCAACATGGTTGTATTGTGAGTATGCAAGAGAGATTATTGTGATTTTTTTATTTTTATGTTTTACCTTTTAAAGAAAAAAAAAATTATGAATTTTTTTTTCAATCATTGTATTCTTTTTAAAAGTAATTCTTTTAAACACGTTTAAAACAAAGGAAACCAGAAATAAAGTTTAAATTTTTTGTCATCATCAAACTAAATAATAAATATTATTTTATCCGTAATAAAATCTTATTCTATTTTTCAATAATTTTTAAATTATTTGAACCAAATTGAGTGCTGGACTAAAATAAAGATGTGTTTTACAAATTTCTGTTTACCGTATAAGGATAATAATATTTAGACAATATTTTTTTGACAAGATTTGAACATTGATTACGTGTCAATCTTTGATTGGTCAAAAATTACTCCACAATAATGTTTATGATTATTATTATTGATCGTGGAATAATTAATAAAAAAAATGACTTTATAATTTTATTATAGATAATTGAACAATATTATTTTGACAACATTTAAATATTATCTAAATGTCATTCTGTGATTGGTTCATGTTGGTGTTTATAATTATTATTATTGATTATGGAATAATTTTGGACTAATCACATAATGACACGAAGATAATGTTTAAATATTGTAAAGAATAATGTTGTCCAAATATCATTATTCATTTATTATTGTTAGATTCCTTCAACCCTTAACTTGGGGCGGGGTTTTTTTAGCAAATGTTGAAACTTTAATTTTTGGCAGTGTTGTCAATTTCCTCGTAACATTATTTGGACAACTTGCAAAATAAACTCTATTCTCTTTTAGTTTTTCTCTCTCAGTTAGTTGATTTTTTTTTAAAAACTTGACTATGATTTTAAAAGTATTTAAAACTTGAAAATAAGATTGGCATGTAAAAATTTTCTATTAGTCAATATATTATAATAGCTATCTTCGTTACGTTTTACAAATAGTTACTAGGATTTATGAGACTTTTTTACTATATTCATAATTCTTGTGATAATAAAGTTGTAGTAGGTCCAAAATTATTAAACCATTTTTTGAACATTTTGAAAATTGAAAGCTTTTTCTTGGACCTCCAATAATTTTTTACTACAATTTCAAATATTTTTAAAATCTCAAAATTATGTTTTGTAAAAAAAAAATTAACTTAAAGTAATTTTTTAAAGTTTTTCTTTTTTCTGTAATTCAAAATATCCTACACTTTTATCTTTTGTATTTCTAACAGATTTTAAAATTCATTGATAATTTTTTCGAATGTCAATAAATTTTAAATTTTGTTCAACAACAGAGTTTGAAATTTGTTTAGACTTTCAACAAATTTTGAAATATAAACTTTTAACACATTTTGAAATTCTTCGAAAATTTCAATTAATTTCGAATAAAAATCTCGACGAATTTCGAAATTTACTAAAAATATCGATGGATTTTAAAATTCATTAAAAACTTGGATCGATTTCGAAATTATCATTTCAAATTCTGTTGGTGTAAACGAAATTTAAAATGCATTTAAATTTTCAAAAAAAAATTTGAAATACATTAAATTCTTAGAAAAATCTTTTAATAAATTTTGAAATTCGTTAAAGTTTTTAAAATTTATCAAAATCTTCAATAGATTTTAAAATTCCTAACAGATTTCAAAATTTATTAGATGTACAATGATTATTGTTTATCAATCTCATTTACTAAAGATTATTTTTGAAAATTAAATGTGTAGGAAAAAAGGTTTGGAGGTAAACGTCATTGAAAATTTTAGAAGAAAAAAAAAACTCTTTTTGAAAAAAAGAAAAACAACGAACAGTAAGTAAGGCTGGAAGTAGAAGTAGTATATCACGCATCTATGAGGAATGAATTTTCTAGAAAAGGTTTTGAATTTATAAATTTCTTCATTCCTTGAATAGAAAGTACCTAAAGAATTTTGGTTTTGAAAAATGATGGTCCTTGCCCTTTAGAATGTTCATGGTGATAAATTTTCATTAAATTAATGTAAACAAATAAAAAATGTGTAGTTCTATTTTTGTAAGTATCATGGGTTTCAAAATTAGGATCTGATTACAAATTACAAATACATTTGTAAATTATTCACGTAGTAGTAAAAATGCATAACAAAACTGTGAAAAAAAATATTATATTATAAACATGTCTTTATCCTTTAATTCAACGTTTTTGTTTATAAAAATTGAACAGACAAATTTGCCTGTCAACCTATTACCATAATTAAAAAAACAGTTTATTAATTTTAATTAATAATATGCTTTCGACTTATACTGCATATAAGAAAGAATGACAGCAATCAAATTTTAATATGGAAAAAATTCGTTTTTTATAACTTTTTTACGATACATACATACAAATCACTTTTTCGTTTTCATTATTTTTTAAAAATAAATTCAAACATACTAATAAAAATGATGATATATATTCTATTGTCAAAAATTGTTAAAAAATATTATTAAAATATCAGAATCAATATTAAAAACTTTTAATATTGATTCTTATACATTATTTTTTATCCCATTTTCCATTCTTTATTCATTATTCTTCTTATCACATTTAATAATACCACATTATTTAATTATTTAGAAGTTGAGCCGTTTAAATATCTTTTTTTTAATTTTTTAGGACATTTTTTAAGATAAAATCAAAGAAATTCCATTCTTCAAAGTGAACCGTATTTTAAATATTTAGCGATAGACACTCATCCACACAGGTTGGACAAGAAAGAGAGAGCGGACAACGTTACTCGGATGATGGAGGACAATTAAAAAGTCCATCCGATTTTCAAGACAGTTTGGAGTGCTTTGAGTAAGGGACCTTAACCCCCTACTCAACAAATTTTGGCGCCCACTCTGGGGCCGAGCGAGTATCCTCCATTATAGACATAAAGGAACCAGTGAGTGGTACTTTGGAAGACCACAATTGTCCAACCGTTCAGCCTCAATATTTATGTTCAACATCAACTTACTCAACCACACTTGGCCTAAAGTGTTCAGCTCAACTGTTCGGCCTTATCTGGACCTCAACTGCTTGGCCAACCATGGCCTCACAAGTACTCGGCCACACCTGGCCTAAACTGTTCGACCTCAATTGTTTGCCTTTACCTTGGCCTTAACTGCTCAACCAACCATGGCCTCACAATTACTCGACCACACTTGACCTAAAGTGTTCGGCCTCAATTGTTGGTCTTACCTTGGCCTCAACTATTTGGCCAACTATGGCCTCACAAGTACTCGTCCAAACTTGTCCTCAAGTGTTCTGCCTCAACTGTCCGGCCTACCTTGGCCTCAACTGTTCGGTCAACCATGGCCCCGTAGGTACTCTGTCAAACTTGGCCTAAAGTGTTCGACCTCAATTGTTCGGCTTACCTTGGCCTCAACTCCTTGGCTAACCATAGACTCATAAGTACTCAACATAACGTGGCCTTAAGTTTTCAACTTAAGGTGTTCGACCTCATCTATTCAACCTTACCTTGGCCTCAACTACTTGGCCAACCATGGCTTCACAGATACTCGACCACACTTCACCTCAAGTGTTTGGCCTAAAGTGTTCAGTCTTAACTGTTTGACCTCAACTGCTCTACCAACTGTAGCCTCACATGTACTCAGTGAGACTTGGCCTCAAATGTTTGGCCTAAAGTGTTTGGCCTTACCATCGCCTCAGTTGCTCGGTCAATGTTGGCTGCAAAACCAACGGCAAGTGCACCGGTCGCAGCGTAGCAAGTGATAAATATCGTTCTCTCCCAAGGGACTTGTGCAACACATGACAATTCTTCCTTTTATAACTCAATTAGACATCAAAGTGCACAAAAACAACACAAGAAACTCTTTTTTGTATTTAATCAAACAGTTGGTGTGCAAGGAATTTAACATAGTGTATTTACAATTTGTCAAGACTAGAATTCATCCATTTCATTCTCATGCATTCANAAACATCTCAATTCCATCCAATAAGTATTCAATTTCAATTCTAGGTTCAATCATATTTCTCAATACATCAAAACAAAAATTCATGCCATGGGTGANCAAGCCACAACAAGCATTAAGCACAAAAATCAAATACTAACATGAATTGGAAAAGCATATATCATTAACATCACAAAATACATAAGAATTCCATGTTTTACAACTAATCTCAACAAATAGGAAAAGCCCTCCATGGTGGAGAACTTAGGGTTCTACAAAATTGAAGAGATAGGGAAGAAATTGGAACCAAAGAGAAGATGCAAAGCCTTTCCCAAGGTTCTTGGCAGCTGCTCCATGCTCCATTTGCGCCTCCCCTTCGCATCTTCATCTCCAATTTGTGACCCATCGTCTTCCTCAACCCAAAAGGGACAAAATTACCATTGATGAAGCTTGAAGACCCAAGGAGGAGTGAGAGAGCTTCCCAACACCCCAAATAGCCTCCAAGGGCCTCTCCCAATCTCTCTAGGTGAAGAATGAAGTGTAGGAAGAGAAGAATGCCCAAAAAATCGCGAGACCCATGTTTAAATAACCCATTTTGACACATCAACGTCGTCACCGCTCAGCTGCACCCCAGCTGCAGCATTCCAGAGAGCAGGGCGCTCAGCTGCACCCCAACAGCAGATTTCCAGTGACAGAGCGCTCAACTGCACTCCAGCTGCACCCCAGCGCCAACATTCCATAGAGATATAGCTCAGCTGCCACTCAGCTACAACTCAGCTACAGGATGTTTTGACAGCATTCTAAAATTCAAGTTCTTGTGCAATTCCAAAGGTGTCCAACATGGGTGTTTGTTTCAAATTAATCTTTTATTGTCCCAAAACACGTTCCCTTGAGTTCTTGTTTGTTTTCCTCCACTAGAATTGCTTCCTATTCATTTATTTCACACACTCAAACAAAGAGATTAAAGGTAAAAACAAGCATATACCAAATAAAACACAAGAAAACTAGGAAACACATTAAGCTTGAGGATAAAACAAGGTAAAAGCTATGAAGGAGTTGATTTGTTCACAAAATATACACACACAAACACGTTAAATCAACCGCTATCAGTCAACCATGGCCTTACTAGTACTAGGCCAAACTTGGCCTCAAGTGTTTGACCTAAAGTGTTCGATGCCAACTTTTCGGCCTTACCTTAGCCTCAACCACTCGGCCAACCATGGCCTCACAAGTACTCAACCAAACTTGGCCTAAAGTGTTCAGCCTCACTGTTCAGCCTCACCTTGGCCTCACAGGTACTCGACCAAACTTAGCCTAAAGTGTTCGGCCTAAAGTGTTCAACCTAAAGTGTTCAACCTAAAGTATTCAGCCTAAAGTGTTCAACCTAAAGTGTTCGACCTTAACTGTCTGGCTTTACCTTGACCTCAACTGCTCAGCCAACCATGGCCTCACAAGCACAAGTGACCTTAAGTGTTCGACCTCAATTGTTCGTCCTTATATTGGCCTCAATTGCTCGACCAACCATGGCCTCAAAAGTACTCGGCCAAACTTGGCCTCAAGTGTTCAGCCTAAAGTGTTTGATCTTACCTTAGCCTCAACTATTTGGCCTCAACTGTTTGTCCTTACCTTGGCCTCAACTGCTCGACCACCGTGGCCTCGCAAATACTCAGTCACACTGTGGATCTTTACCAAAGGAATTCCGACCGACCTCACCAAAGGTTAGTGACCATGGTTCTTCACCAAAGAAATCTCGGTCAGTCTCACCGAACGTCGATAACCATGGATCTTCCCCAAAGGAGTCCCGATTGGCCTTACCAGAATTTGATGATCGTGGATCTCCACTTCATGTCGCTTAAGTAGGATCAATAGTCTATCCAGCTCGGGCACCAAAGAAATGACCCGTTTTAGTCTTCTAACCACTCACCTTAATCAACGAACAAATAGGGCACAAAGACAAAAGTCAACCGAAGAACCCGTCCTTATCAGGAATGACATATGCAGAACCCCTTCGCAAAATAACATCATGCTCAGGCTTGGGGGGCTTATGTATTGTACAATCTCCCTTTGTGTACTGTACGGTCTCCCTTGGGACTGAGCACCACCCAGGCCGACCATCCAAGCCGATCACCCAGGTCGACCACCCAAGTCGTCCTCCTTCAAGGATGAACTGCTTTACGCCAAGTTCCTCTTGGTCGTACCTAGTATGACCTAACAGTATGGTTAGATTATTTGTGGTAATGACTCATTAAGCCCCTAAAGCAGATTAAGATGTGATTTTGGCTAGCAATTGGCAAAGGCTCATTACAATTATTATAAATAAAGGTCTAAGGTATGACTTAGAGGGCATCATACACATTATGTGCATTACTTGTGCTAATCGATCAATTATATTACTGACTTGAGCATCAGTTATATTTAAAATCTCCTACTTGTGTTTATTAAAATCACTTAATGCTTTAATATTCTTCTTTGTCCCTTTTCCATTGCATAATAAAAAGAAAAAATTTCACACAAGAGCATGAAGAAATCATAGTGATAGGTCTTTTGAAGAGAAATCCAACACTAATAATACATAATCTAAACCCACGTAATGACATTAAGTTATAAAGGAAAGTGATGGATATTTTGAGGGAAGATTCAACACTAATAATACACGAGTTAAACTCACAAAAGAAATGCATGTCGCTTTCACTCCAAAACTTTAAAACAATGAGTTTATTGATCTTTTTTCTTATATTTTATTCAACATTTCCATGTCCACTCAATATGAAACTTAGATTCACATTTGGATTCTTTAAGAACTTCCTTCTCAACTGTGAGTTATTTCACATTGGTAAGTTACCCTTGAGTTGAAGCATCTTTAACATAAGTACCTCACTAATGGTCCTTAATTGTACAATCATACATCATAACGAGACACATTGAACCTCCATCAAAAAGTCTAAAATGTTTGTCCGAACCTCCACCAGAAATAGTAAACCACCGATTCTAATATCACTAGTGGGTCTTTTAATGAGAGATTTATCAAGGAGATTCAACATAAATGTAGATGAATCAAATTCACATAAGAGATTGACATTACTTTCAACCGAAATTTTTAAAACATGATTTATTGGCATTTTTTTGCATAGGTTGTTCAAAATTCTCTTCTCTACTCCACCCAACTTGAAATGATTTTCTAATAGTAAGACAATTGTTATGTGTTTCTACTATTGTGCTCTACTCCACCCTTGTGTCATGTCGTTGTCATGTTCGGCCTCAACTGTTCGTCCTTACCTTGGCTTCAACTGTTCGGCCAACCATGGCCTCACAGGTACTCGGCCAAACTTGGCCTCAAGTGTTCCGCCTAAAGTGTTTAGTCTTACCTTAGCCTAAACTCTTTGGCCTCAACTGTTCGGCCTTACCTTGGCCTCAACTGCTCGGCCACCATTGCCTCGCAAGTACTCGGTCACACCATGGATCTTTACCGAAGGAATCTCGACCGACCTCATCGAAGGTCGCTGACCGTGAATCTTCACCAAAAGAATCTCGATCGGACTCACTAATGGTCGGTGACCGTGAATCTTCACCAAAGGAATATCGGCCAACCTCATCAAACGTTGGTGACCATGGATCTTCCCCAAAGGATTCCCAACTGGCCTTACCAGAATTTGATGACCGTGGATCACCACATCATGTCGCTTAAGTAGGATCAGTAGCCTATCCAGCTTGGGCATCAAAGAAACAACTTGTTTTAGTCTTCTAACCACTCACCTTAATCAACAAACAAATAGGGCACAAAGACAAAAAGTCAATCAAAGAACCCGTCCTTATTAAGAATGGCATGTGCAGAACCCCTTCGCATAATAACTTCATGCTCGGGCTTGAAGGGCATATGTATCATATAGTCTCCCTTTGTGTACTATAGGGTCTCCCTTGGGACTGAGCACCACCTAGCCCGACCTTCCAGGCCGACCACCCAAATCGTCCACCTAGGTTGTCCACCCAAGTCGACCACTCAAGCCGACCTCCTTTAAGGATGAGTTGTTTTACACTAAGTTCCTCTTGGTCGTGCCTAGTATGACCTAACAATATGGTCAGATTATTAGTGGTAATAACTCATTAAGTCCCTAATGTAGATTAAGATGTGATTTTGGCTAGCAATAGGTAAAGGCTCATTACAATTATTATAAATAAAGGTCCCAAGTATGACTTAGAGGGCATCATACACATTATATGCATTACTTGTTGTTCTAACCGATCAGTTATATTACTCACTTGAGCATTAGTTATTTCAAAATCTCCTACTTGTGTTTATTAAAATCACTTAATGCTTTAATATTTTTCTTTGTCCCTTTTCCATCGCATAATAAAAGGAAAATTTTTCACACAAGAGCATGAAGAAATCATAGTGATAGGTTTTTTGAACTAATAATACATAATCTAAACCCACGTAATGGCGTTAAGTTATAAAGGAAAGTGATGGATATTTTGAGGGAAGATTCAACATTAATAATACACGAGTTAAACTCACAAAAGAAATGCATGTCACTTTCACTCAAAAACTTTAAAACAATGAGTTTATTGATCTTTTTTCTTATATTTTATTCAACATTCTCATGTCCACTCAATATGAAACTTAGATTCACATAGGGATGACAACGGATCGGATCGGGCACGGATATAGCCTACTTGCAACCAAACTCGCCAGATAAAACAATACCTGTTACCCGCGCAAGTATCCATTTAGAAAATACTTGCAAGTATTTTAAAACCCGCGGGTACCCGCAGATACCGCAAAAAATAAAATAAAAAAAGTATTTTATAAATTTTTAAAATAAAAGTTTAATAAAGTTACAATATATATATATATATATATATATAATATAAATTAAATTAGATATAAATTAAAATTTAATTTTAATTAAATTTAACCTAATAAAATATAATTTTATTTTATTTTTAATTAAAAAATATATAAATTATTATTTTTTATTATTTTTTGCGGGTAACGGGTACCCGAGTCAGGTAATATACTACCCGTACCCAACTCGTTTAGAAGCGGGTATTAAAATACTCGCTACCCGTTACCCGTGAATAGTAAATATCCACAGATAGCAACTACTTGTTGCGGATTTTACTCGCACATTTGGATTCTTTAAGAACTTCCTCCTCAACTATGAATTCTTTCACATTGGTAAGTTACCCTTGAGTTAAAGCATCTTTAATCATAAGTACCTCATTAATGACCCTTAATTGTAACACCATACATCATAACGAGACACATTAAACCTCCATCAATAATAGTAAACCACCGATTCTAAAATCACTAGTGGATCTTTTAATGGGAGATTTATCAAGGAGATTCAACATGAATGTAGATGAATCAAATTCACATAAGAGATTGACATTACTTTCAACCCAAATTCTTAGAACATGATTTATGGGTCTTTTTTTATATGTTATTCAACATTCTCTTTTCTACCCCACCCAACTTGGACTCACATTTAGAAATGATTTTCTAACAGTAAGACACTTGTTATGTATTTCTACTATTATGCTCTACTCCATCCATGTGTCATGTCATTGTCATACTCTACTCTCTTTGTGTGTATCCCGTTTGTATTATGTGAACTATGTGAACTATGTGAACTGAAGTATGATAAATTTTAAGAATTAGTTTGCAAACAATAACTATTGGATGATACATTTTAAGGTGCTTTTTTTCTTCTCAATTATGTGAGCTAACTCGTCTCACTCCATCCCATGTTTTTTTCAATAGAATGATAAGTCACTTCATATAATTTGATCACATTCATCCATAATTTATAAGGCTTAATTATGATTACATCATTCCTATTATTATTGTAACGTAAAGAAAAAGGCATTCTTTTATATAAGTATAAAAATAAGTGATATAAAACAAGTTTTTTAGTAGCCTAGCCTAGGGTAATAAAAGCACGTTTATGTAAATCCTCTCTTTCCAAAGCTTCTCTTATTCAATATGAAAGTTACTAGAAGTGCCAACGATAGGTTTATATCTCAGTAGCATGGACCCAACCATTAATATTCTATGTGATGTTATTGGCTCCATAGTTCTTTTACTTAAGATAAAACAAAAAAAGAAAACTTAACCTAACATTGCCATGCTTTAGGTTTAATGAGATTAAATGAAAAAGAAAACGAATGAAGCACTTGATGAGACTGATATAGTTACTGTATTAGAATGTGATGCTATTTTTTTTTATTATGGACTTTAACATTTTTAACTATCACAATTATATTATTTAATGTTTTAAATAATAAAAACTTTCTAATAGTATTTTCATAAGATTCAATTCTTTAGACTAGCTATAAAATTAGTCTTTGTTTAGAGTTTGCTGAATTTATAAAATTTCCTGTTCAAATTAATGCAGGCAACTGCATAAGTATTTATGTTGAAACAAGGTGACTTACTTATTTCCAAAACTTTCAGAAGTTCAGATAAAATATAAATAGTACTACAGCTTTGATATTATAACAAAAAATGTGGTGCCATTACACATCTTGAGTAATTCCAACATGATATAACATGATTGAGAGGTGAAATTGTTGTTTAAATATGACATGATATGACATTACTTTTCAAATGTATAGTAAGATATTTGGTTTTATGTTTGTCCATATGAATAAAGATAATGTGAAAGAGGTTAACTTCTGAAATGGATGTTAATTTTTGGAAGAATTAATCTTTAACTTTGGATTGATAAATAAGAAAGATAGAACCTTGTTTGTTTCAACATGTACCACTAATTAGCATCTTCATACTCTGATTTATATGGAATCAAAAGTTCAACAACAATGGACAACCAAACAATTCAAATTGGTAGGGGTCAATATTCCATGATGAAAGATTCTCTTTACATCAGAAGTGTGCTGCAGCAGCATCATAGTACTGTATCTGCATTTCATTGTGAGTCTCAGCCCAATACTTTAATATAATTTACATGCAAGAACAATGGACTTTATAACTTTATCAAACCATAAAAGATTTTGCAGCCAAAAAAGTTCATCTCGAGCACAAAGGAATGGATGAATTTCTGATATCTTATGATTTTTCAGTTTCTATTATAAGCCATATGTTAAAAAAACTAAGATTGATTGAATTGAGTGGGATTATTACCAAAGACAAAAATGTTCATCTTGATGCTATACTCAGTACTTTTATGTTGTTTAAATTAAAAGGATTTTGTAACATAATTAATAATGTTAAAATGGCAAATTGTTTCTGACTTTTTCAACTTCCTTCTTTCAATGAAGTGATTCTCCACACAAAAATGTAATACAAATTCAACTTAAAACAAAAGAGCATACTCCCACACTGATCCTGTGCAAGTAAAAACTCAATACTTTGGAGAAGATCGATAAAAACATAATTAGTTCATCCAAACACTACAGAGCAAAGGCAGAAAGCTTTGTTATAGTTGTAAATAATCAAAGACTGCTACTAAACACATTGATCACTGCATAGTCCATTCATGAATTTAGGCGCATAACTTATATCAAAAGTGATTGATCAGAAACAGAATGATACATTGCTACATATCTGGCTGTTGATTTTAGCCCAAGAAACTAAAAAAGTGGAAATCTGCTGAAGGAATAATTCCAAAGATTGAGTTACATAATTTGGAAGCAAAAACCGGTTAAGAAACGAAGATAAAAAAATAAGAAAAATAAAATAATTATGACAGAAACACTTAGCATTCAGATTGAGTGATGATAAGATCACAAGATTTGGATTAGTCCTGTTCTTTTCTGATGCAATCAGGGAAGATTAAGAGACCAAACAGGACTTTGCAATTGAAAATAATTACTGGAACATGCCATTGTCAAGGCCATTCATTCTCACTGTTCTGTTTTTTGTTCCCAATAAATGACAACACAAAGACTCTCTCTTTGGGCCTGAAAAACAGAAAAACCCTTTTTTTTTTTTCTCTTCCTCTGCGCTCTCTGCAGAGAAACACGGTTTCTCTGCGCGCAAAGGTGAAAAAAATTAAAAAAAAGTCCCAATTCTCTCCGAAAACCGAAATCAATGACGAAAAAACCGAAGGCGGAGGGAGCGGAGGAGCCTTTGCCGGACCACCTCCGGTGCGGGCGCACCGACGGCCGGCAATGGCGGTGCCGGCGGAGAGTGAAGGAAAGCCTGAAGCTGTGCGAGATTCACTACCTCCAAGGTCGCCATCGGCAGTACAAGGAGAAGGTTCCGGAGTCCTTGAAGCTTCACCGGAAGCGCAAGACGAGCGACGAGGAGCCTAGTGCTGTGGACAATGTCGAATCTAGGGCACGGAGAACCTCGAGAATCGTGAAGAAGAAGCGCAGGCTTTCGGAGAGTCCCGAGTCCCCGGTGGCGGCGACTCCTTCTCTTGCGAAGAAGAAGGCGCCGAAGCAGGGCGATATGCAGTTGGAGCTCATAAGGATGGTTCTCAAGAGAGAGGCGGAGAAGAAGAACAAAAACAACAAGGGCAAGAAGAAAAATAAGAAGAAGAACAAGAAGAAGAAGAAAAAAGAGGAGGAAGAGGAATTGTGTTACGGTGAAGGGGAGTTGAGGAGGGAATTGCCGAATGGTGTGATGGAAATCTCTCCGGCTTCGCCTACTCGTGATTACGACAATGTGGCTTCGCATTGTGACGTGAAAGTTGGTGTTGATTCTAGAACTGTTACTCCGCGTTACTTTAGGTCCAAGAATGTTGATAGAGTCCCTGCGGGGAAGTTGCAGGTGTGTTTTGCCGAATATTATTTGCACTCACAGTTCTAACTAACTGACCGGTTGTGATTTTTGTTTTTGGGAGTTTTGAATTTTTTTATCCGTGGTGTAGATTGCGCCTTATGGATCGAACTTGAAGAAGGGTACCAAGGGTAAGAGGAAGAAGTGTCATTGGTGCCAGAGAAGCGAGTCTTGCAATCTGATCCAGTGTTCGAGCTGTGAGAGGGAGTTTTTCTGCATGGATTGCATTAAAGAGCGGTTTGTTATTGTTGAACTCACTTAACTCCCTCAATTTTGAGCATGAGAATGAGAATGAACCTTTGTGAAATCATCTGTGTGTGCTTGTTCCAATGTTTGATGTTCTGTTGAATTTTTGCTTTGCTTTGTTGGTATCTTCATGTGGAAGGTTCTTTGTCTGCATTCTGGGGTATTTATGATTTATTTCCATTTGAGAAGTTGCTGATTTTGATTCTTTAGGGCCTCACCTGTGATTAACCTTTTGAGGTCATGCTGAAGCATGAATTTGAGACACGTGGTTTGATCAATTAATTGCCTAGCTAGAGATTCTTCTAGTAATTTGTAATGTTGTTAAATAACCATTGTTGCGCCACCGTAATGTTATAATTTGGCGGTTTTTGACCCTTCCACCATGGGTTAATTGAAGGAAGGCCCGCTATGGCAATGCCATAGGCCGCAATGGCATGTTTATATGGTTGAGTTTTTGCCTTCCATCATATTCTGCCATTGATATTTCCACAGCTTATCCTTGGAGCAAAGGATGCCCCTTTTTATGTAGTTAGATAGATGTGCGTGATGTTTATCCCTCTCAACAGTGTTTCATATGAATAATTAAAATTTACAAAGGAAATAATAATTTCATGCAAATAGAGTCATTATTTGTTTTTGATAATTTTAAGAAATGATAGTAGCAGAAGGATCAATAGTGATTAGTGCTTACATGTTTACCAATATAATTTCTTTTTTCTGTTCCTTTTAAATTGGGAATCAGGTCATAATCATAATATGAAACATTTGTCAATATTTGTCTATACAAATTTAGGTATTTGGATACTCAAAATGAAGTTAAGAAGGCATGTCCAGTTTGTCGTGGAGCTTGCACTTGTAAGGATTGCTCAGCAAGTCAATGTAAAGACAGTGAAAGTAAGGTCTGACATCAAACATGAACGCGCTTCTGCTTGAATAGTGTTTTATTAATAGCATATACCGACACTTCGGTTTATGACCTGTTCTTTTCAGGAATATTTGACTGGTAAGAGCAGCGTTGATAGAATATTGCATTTTCATTATTTGATCTGCATGCTCCTTCCAGTACTAAAGCATATAAGTGAAGATCAGAATATTGAGCTAGAAACAGAAGCAAAAGTTAAAGGTGTAATTTTTGTTATTCCAATGTTGATTATTTCTGAAGCAGCAATTTGTTTATTATAAAACATGTATCTTAGATGCCTTTGTTGGTGACAGGAAAAAATATTTCTGATATTCAAATCAAGCAGGTTGAATTTGGCTGCAATGAGAAAAATTATTGGTAAGTTATCTTCTCTAGGGGTGGGTGTTGTTGAGAAAAGTGATATGATTTTCTGGTGCTTCAGGTTAACTAATTTAAACCTTGTCCCAGCAATCACTGCAAGACACCTATTTTGGATCTCCATAGAAGCTGCCCGAGCTGTTCATATAGCCTATGCTCAAGTTGTTGTCTGGAATTAAGTCAGGGAAAAGCATCTGGAGAAATTAACTTATCTGCATTCAGTCGACTTGATAAAATGAAAAGTAGCAGTGCTAGTGAGAGCCAGACTTTGGACGAGAAGCCCATATCTAGTGATACTTCAATATTGACTGAGTGGACAAATTGTAATGGCATTGATACTCTGTCATGCCCTCCAAGAGAATTTGGTGGTTGTGGTAATAGCCACCTTGAGTTGAGATCTGTTTTCCCCTCCAATTGGATCAAAGAGATGGAAGTAAAGGCAGAAGAAATTGTTTGCAGTTATGACTTTCCTGAAACTTCAGATAAAAGTTCAAGCTGTTCATTGTGTTTTGACACCGATCATAATACTAACAGATACAAGCAGTTGCAAGAAGCAGCTTTAAGAGAAGATTCCAATGATAATTACTTGTTTTGTCCGACTGTGTTGGACATAAGTGGTGATAACTTTGAGCACTTTCAGAAACACTGGGGAAAAGGTCATCCTATAGTGGTCCAAGATGTTCTCCAAAGTACATCAAACCTCAGCTGGGATCCACTGATCATGTTCTGTACTTATCTTGAGCAGAATATTACGAGATATGAGAATAATAAAAATGTACTTGAATCTTGTTTGGATTGGTGGGATGTAAGTATACAAACTAATTTTATATTGTATGTCTCAATTCTTTTAAATTAATTTGTTCAACTGATACTGTTATTTGACTAAAAAGAGTTATAACTATCTTACTACAATATTTTCAATTCAATGCATTTTTATATTGTGGACTGAAATTTGTTTGTAGTTATTGACGCCATTGAACCAAGTTGCATTTGTTGAAAGAGTGTTATTATTGGCAGGTTGAAATTAACATTAGGCAGTACTTTACTGGGTCTGTAAAACGCCGTCCTCAAAGAAATACTTGGCATGAGATGCTCAAACTAAAGGGGTGGCTTTCTTCCCAAATATTCAAAGAGCTGTTTCCAGCTCATTTTGCTGAGGTAATTGATACTCTACCAGTTCAAGAATACATGCATCCCTTGTCAGGCCTTCTGAATTTAGCTGCAAATTTGCCCCATGGGAGTGCAAAACATGATATTGGACCATATCTCTATATTTCTTATGGCTCTGCTGACAAAGAAACTGATTCTGTGACAACACTCTGCTATGACCCATATGATGTGGTATGTGTCCTTCCTTATTGTGTTACACTTCATTTCTTATATATATATATATATATATACATATGTGTGTGTGTGTATTTATATATGTATGTATGCATGTATGATGTGATACTGTCTTGCATTTTGAATCGTTAATTTATGAATTTAAGCTCTATTTTATTATAGTGAAAAAAAAAGTGTATTTGTGCATATATCTTGTCATGAGAACTTAAATTCAATCTGATCTTTTATAGCATCCTCATGGCATGTTTGCTTTTCTTGAGGATTGTTTTTCCGTTGTAAGTTCTTCATTATTTACAATGATAATCCTGTATCTTGTATCTATAGTTGTTTGAGGTCTGGAAGTGATAATATGAAACGTTTTCTCAATACTAGTTGTAGTGAATCTTTTGTTCATACAGTCGTCCAAATCCCACAGTTACTGTTTAGCTTCGTTTGAATACTGAATGCCACGATCAAAACTTAGTCAAATCCTTAGTCTAACTCAAATTATAATCAATTTATTAGGAATTCTTGTATCTATATAAGATGCATATAACCTTGGTCTCTGTTACTGATCTGTGCCTTGGATTCCTAAGTAGTAACCGATTCCTTCCCACAATCTCTCAAATAGCAGTTGCTTGCACTTAGTTTGTGAAAGGAATGTCGTGTTGATTTTCCATGATGTTTTGTGTTTGATTTGTGATTCCAGGTTAATATTATGACACATACCACAGATGCCCCCCTCTCTACAGAACAACTTACAAAAATAAGAAAATTACTGAAAAAGCACAAAACTCTGTGTCAAATGAAGACTATTGGTACTGAGGAGCCACAAGAACAAAAAGTGAATGGAATGAAATTATTGCATGTTGAAGAAACGGAGCAAAGAGGCTTGCAGAGTATGGTTGAAGAAGGAATGAACTTTTTCAGGAGAGTCAATAGAACGTCTTGCATCTCAACTGAAGCTAAAAGAGTTTCTAGTCAGAGCATGGACAGCAATGTTTCCCAGAATGGAGACTGTGATTTATGTTCTGAATCTGATTCCGGACGCACACTACTTCTCCTTGGGACTGTTCAAACCAATGAAATCTCTAAACAAGATATTCCCAGAAAACCCTTTGAAAGCTCAAAAAGACATAAAAATAAGTTTTCTGAGCATTTGGGTGCCCAGTGGGATGTCTTTCGCAGACAAGATGTACCGAAGCTCATAGAATACCTTAAAAGACACTATGATGAATTTTCTTGTACCCGTGACCATCACAAGAAGGTAAATTCAAAATAAGACAATGCCTGGGAAGAATTTTGTTTGAGTGGGTGATTATTCATTTTCTCTTTGCTGCAGATGGTTCACCCAATTCTAGATCAGAACATTTTTCTTGATAGTACTCACAAAAAGAGACTAAAGGAGGAATTTAGTAAGTAAAAATGCTTCTATTTGTTTGATCATTGGCTACAGTCGTAGATAACTTTATTGACCATGGCTGTCACGATCACAGAGATTGAACCTTGGACTTTTCAGCAACACGTTGGACAAGCTGTCATCATTCCTGCTGGATGTCCATACCAGATAAGGAATTCTAAGGTTTGCATTAGTGTAAAATTCACTCTCTTGCTACCCTGAAAAGCAGAAACCTTGTGGAATACTGCTTGTTATTGAAGTCGAATTCCATTTTTTTGGACTTATAATTTTAATGTTTTGAAAATTCCTTTCAATGTGCTATGTTAAACCGCACCTTTTAGCAAATTATTTACCAGAATATACGAATATATTATAGGCAGGCACTTACGTTTATACAATTTTGTAAGGAAAGAAAAAGGATGATTGCTGTACAGTAATAATATTAATAGTGGCTTTCTTTCGTACATCGCTGTTGAATTATATCATTATCTCAATATTAGTTTTTTTATCCCTATAATATACTCTTATATGAATGTAAGACACGCATTTGTTTCTTGATCTGCAGTCTTGTGTTCATGCGGTATTGGAATTTGTGTCCCCTGAAAATGTTACAGAGGGTATCCAGTTGATTGATGAGGTCAGAATATTGCCTGAAGAGCATAAAGCAAAAGCAGACATGCTGGAGGTAGATCTTGCAATGCTATCATTTATGAGTTCCTACTTTCTCCTATTAGTTGCATTGCATAGAATTAACAAGCCTTTCTCTTTTTGGCATCCATGAAAATAGGTAAAGAAAATGGCGCTTCATAGTATGAATACAGCAATTAAAGAAGTACGTCAACTTACAAGCAAAACATGATTGCACCAGCTAGAATATATTTACATGTCCCCCTTGCACTAGGGATCTCATGTCTCAACCTCACTTGCATATCTTCATTCTTGTATAGATTAATGCCCAGACACATTAATATCTAGTTAGGTACTTCTTAAAATTATTAACTTCCGTCTCATCCCTTTATTTTCTGCTGTCAAGTTTATGCCTCAACTGAATTTCGAATAAATTTAATGGTTTGTATATAATTCTTTAAGTTTATTTAAAGCGGAATGATATACTTAGAGTGAGAAGAAATTAAAGTTTAAAATTTTTCAGTAGTTTTAAATGCTAGTAGATTGATCTGAATGCAAAGTAATACTCCTGGTATGCTGCTTAATAGAACTATGGAGCTTGATCAATTAGTTTAAAAATGCTTAAGATTTTGATTCTTCAGTTCTGTGTGTTTAAGACAGTTACATTTGGAGATTGTTAATCTACGATTGAAGTGTGAGATCAAATTGGCGTAGTTCTGTTTATATCATATTAATTTTGGTTGGTCAGCTCTTTCATATGGGCTTTTCAGAATCTATTACAAGGCAATTTCTTTCTGCATAATTTTAGCTTGCAATCTGCTAAACTTTTTTAATTTCAAATTGTGCAAGTTAGAATATTTTGTAATTCGGAATGTATTTTTTAATTGGTACCTCCAAAATGTATGATTCGAAATGCACCATCCAGAATAAAAGAATTATATTCCAGATTACATAATTGCAATTCATTTATATTTCAGATTATGTAATTTAAAATATATATTTTATTTTGTATTTTGGAATATACATTTCAAAATTCAAAAATACTATTTACAGTCAGGTTGAAATTGTGGAAGTGCAGGAAGAAATGGATTATACGTGTAGAACAGGCCTAGAGCCCGCCAACCATTTTGTCAAACTGGATTTACTTTGTATTATGATACTTATGTCGATCATATCAGTATTTTATTCAGTCTATAAGCTCTATTTTTCTGTTGTTCAATTCTTAAATATAAGACCTTTATGACTTGTGTTTTAAGTATATAGTACATGAGTTTTGCGACTTCTGATTTAAGTATTCTATAAAGTTATTCGTTTTATTCAATGGAAGTAGCTATATATATATATATATATATATATATATATATATATATATATATATATATATATATATATATATATATATATATATATATTTTACCTAATAATCATATGAAGAGTATCAATACATATATAGATAACCAGCCCTGACTTCAATTTTTTGGAGTTCCATCAATTTTCAAAAGTAAATATAATTTAATTTAATTAATATTCATTGCACCATCTAGCTTCAATAAAATACTGCATAACAGAAATATTAAAAAATATAAATTAATAAAGAATAATTAATTCGATACCATATACTTGTTAAGATCAAAATAAATAATTTAGCCATATGCCGTTCTTGAGTCGTCACGTCATAAAAACTTACCCTTCTTTGGATCCGTTTCGTTAAACTTTTTTTAATAAAGTAATAATGTACTATAACTTTTGACACGTTTGGATGAACTTATTAACAATAATTGTTTTTTAACAAAAAAAAAAAAAAAAAAGAGGCGTGGTTAAAGAAATAAAAAAAAAATACTTTTAATTGAAGAGAAGTACCTTTTTTTTTTTACTGTAAACAAACACAGCTTAACTTTTGTTTGTATGAGAATCATTTAAAAATAAAACACTTCTTAACAATATTTCTTTATTTACATAAACAAAGAGAGACTCTTTATCTTATTATCTTTTGAATGAATGAGCATTTTTTTTTTTTGAAAATAAAAATTGGTACAGTTCAATAGTCATGGAATTAGTATAAATTTATAAATGTGTATTTGTTGAGAGAAAAACTTTGTGAATTAAAGGAACATAGGTGGTAGGGGTAGCTGTAGTTGTTAAATTGAAGTCATTTTGGACGTAATAATTTAGACTTGTGCATGTTGTGTGAGAATATGATAAGGATAGAATTAGTGCTACAGAGTGTAGGAGAGTGTAGGTAACAGGTGTACTTTTTTTATGACTACAAGTTTAGTTGCACGCAATCTTTTAACTAATCAAAACAGGTTTATCACTCAATCACTTCATTAAACTAATTATTCCACTCATCCAACTATACTCCACACTGTCGCATTTCTAATCACACGATTGCGACAACGCTCCTTCATCAAATCAATTTCATTTTGCTTCCTCCACCACTACTCCTTGCTCTCTTCACCTTCTCATTCTTATTTTATCTCTTACTCTATATTTTTATTCATATTTTATCCTTGAGTGCAATCTTATTTTTAGGATTAATATTTTTTTAACTTTTACTCACTTCAATCCTTTGCATAAATACGATGGTCTGGTTTATGTTTAACCAAGAAACATTTGTTATTGACAGTTATGTTGTTTTCTTCTCTCTTCGATCTCATTTCTATGTTTCATTTTCTTCTTTCTCTCTTTTTTTATTCTTCTTTGTTGTATCTTTTGAACTTTCTAATTATTTATTTTACCCACACCAACGTACACATAGTTAAGCAATTTCACATAAAAAATGTTGATAATGAGAAAGAAATATATGTCACAATGTGTCTAGAAAAAATATTGTGGACGATAGTTAATTTTATAAAAGGTTGAAACGTTTTATATAATCATTTAAATAAATAAAAAATTAAAATATTGAAATTTTAAAACTTTAAGAGAGGAATTTGATCATTTAAATTTAGAAAATTTTAAATTATAATTAAATAGTAAGAATTTTGAACTTTTGAAAACTTTTTAATTAATTCATGTATACATTTTTCATTTTTTTATTTTGTTATCGTTTTGAAATTGAGATACAGGTACTTTATCACATCTTACTAACAACAATGAATATTTCTCTCGTGTTAACAATCGATTGTAGTCAATTTCCAGATTTATTTTACAATTATTATTTTTACCAACATTAATTATATATGTTTCCATTGATGTCATTTATATTTTTTTATCAATGTTAATAAAATTATTTTTTTATGATGTTAGTCATAAAATATTCATTATCGTTTGGAATAGTTATACCACCAAATGACCACCGCAAACACCTTGCATCGTCACACCACGAAAAGTCACACCACCGCACCACAAAACCAAACGGATATGGAGACAAGAATTTGGAGAAGAAGCAAACAGATATGGAGAAGATAAGTAAGAGTTGGGAGATGAGAAGAAACGGATCTGGTAAGAGTTGGAGGGGGTAGGAATCTGGAAAGAGAGAAAGTGAGATTTGGGAGAATGGGGGATAGGATTGCACAAGTGAAAATGAGTAAGTAAAAATAGATAAAATTTAGAATTTCATAATATAGTAAATAAATAAAGTTAAAAGTAAAAAAGACTACTTTTGTAATTAAAAAATTTTTGTAGAAGATTGAAAAGGTGAAGAGAACAAGGGGTGGTGGTGGAGGGAACAACACCCATCTCATCTTCATAAATCCTCCCAAAGTTACACACTTCTTTTTTTGCGGATTGAATATTGATCTTCCAACTTATACATTACTTTGATTTCTCATATATTCAAAATAAACCTTTTGAAAATCATTTATTATCTTATATAGATTTAAAATAAAATAATTTTATATTATATAAATAGATGTAAAACATATTTTATAAGTAAAAATTTTAAGATTGAATTAAACTTAAAGTTTTTATTAGTATGATATCATAAATTAAAATTTATTATTTGTTAAATATATTATTTTATATGTTATAGGTTATAATTAAAGAATGAAAATGTAAAAAAGATTGTAATAATATTGTTATTGAATGTTGGTTGATGCATACCTTAGTATACAAAATTTTAAATTTATATTTTGTTTGTATATATGGGTGAATTTGCATTGAAGAAATTATTTTTTTAATTGTGTAATTTATTTAAAGAATCGAAATGCCAAATTGAAGCATGAAAGGGAGCATATTCTTGAATTGGAATCTCAGTTGTCTAAAAATTATGATGAGTTGAATAGTTTGTTTTTGTAAAGTGGTGATGAATTACTATCACTTTCAGTCCTATTATGAACCCTAGAGGAGTGTTCCTATGTGTTGATGCTGGCTAGCCGTTTTGTCTGAAGTATTCCAACAGGAAAAAGGCACTAAATTATGATTGATGCCACCATTCTTTCTTTCTTTCTCTCTGTAATATGACTTTAGTATGAATGATCATCTTATCCACCCAGACCATGATTAAGTGCGTATTAGGTGGACCTTTGACCATTGAAATTTGGTGTTTGATCTCTTTTGAGTTTTTGAGTTTGTTTTCAACCTGATGGTGGGTTAATTATTCGTAAAAACTACAACAAGTCTTTTACTTTGGACTTTGGATCTCTGCAAATTGAGTTAGAATATTTTTAAGCATATTGTTTGAATTTTTCTCCTCGATGTTAGTGAGTGTGAGTCTGTCAATGATTTTAGTATAATATATATACAATACTTTTCTATGCAAATTAATGTCTGCAGTGTCTTTCTTTGAAATATCAGTTGACATTCAAAATAATTGAAACTCAAACAATCAAGCTTTCCCGCGGACGAATTCCCCCATTTCTGACTTTCTACACATCAAAATAGAGAAATAAAAACATGACAAATTCAAGTTGTATAAAGGTATACTCACTCCGAAAGCTTAGGTTTTGGCTTTTATACAAATTTTGAACTTTTAATGGAGTGTTATCCAAATCTAACCACACTAGTTATTATAATTTGAGGTGGGTAAAAACATTTTGGGAAAGTTGGTGTTGAAATTTTCAATTGTCCGGTCATTTAAGGAGTGAGAAAATATAACATTAATGAGTCTTGAACTTAACTTAATAAAGGATGACATTACTATTTATCTAAAATTTTAAAACAATAAGTTAATAAGTCATTATCTTTATATAATATTCTTCTAGTGTGAGAGGATGGTCAACAGTCAGGTGTGAGACACACGAGAGTCGGCCGAGGTCAGGAAAGTCCAGTTGTAGGGTTGAGTAGAGAAAGAGTATTGAAGGCAACGTTAAAAGGTAATTAATACCATTAAGTGACGAATATTATATAAAAGGAAATCGGAGATACGATATTTACAAGCAGTTAATGTTAATTGTTGGGCTTGATACCTATAAATATAGACTTAACAACCGGATAACTTACTTTTGGTCTGATCATATTCACTCTGATCTTCTTCTGACTTAGCTAACTTAAGCATCGGAGTATTTTCCTGAAGGTCACCACTGTTCGGCATTTCAGGAGAAAACTTTGGCACGCATGTTGGACGATTGGGAGATCGGAGGAAGTTTGGAGAGTTCAGTCTCGGATTCCATAACCGAAACAATTCTAATTTTATATTTCTATTTAAGGTAGGACTTATCATATTTGAAATTTTAACAACTAGATCAATTTATAATATATAAGTGGATGTAAACTTTGTTTTCTAAATCAATTTTATAAGATTGAGGTAGTCTTAAAGTTCACTTTTTAAGATTAAATATCAAGAAAACTTTTTTTTTAAGAAAACAGCTGAAGATGTCATCTGAAAACAGCTTAAGTAAAGAAAAGAAAACTTGAAGTGGTAATTAGAAGAGAAGAGAAGGAAGTAACATGGGAAGAAGTTCAACAAAGACATAAACCCACTTTTGAGTTTGTTTTGTGAAGCAGCTTTTTCTTTGGACGGTCGAGAAAGAAAGCGATATAAGGTCACGTAAATTTCACAAACCCTCTTCTTTCTCTGCTTCATCATTTCTATTTGGTCGGTGGGTGGTCACCACAACCATATGCCCTTGTCTTACGTAAATTATTATACAAATTCTATTGTATTAAATATTTATTTTTTATTAATCACACATTTTATCATTTAAACCTTACATTTTACTTATTTTAGTTTTAAAAAATAAATATAAATGAATTTAATATTCTAGAAAAACATACATAGCGAGAATGAAATTTTAAGATTTTAAATTATATAAGAATATTATTTATTTTAAAACGTGCAATTCTGTCATAATTTTATGTTTAAAAAACACTTCAGAAAAAATAATGAAAAAAAAAATTCAAATTACATTAGATTTTGACTATTAAATTACATTAGATTGTGAAATGTTATACCGTTTGGCAATAGTATTGGAATGTAGTAATATTTCCTCTGTTTAATGAGTAATGTGGTTTGCTTTTGGGACAAGTTGAGAAATCCGAAATGCCATAGTTGAAGTTTCCATGATGAATAGAAGGTATGTAAAAGCTTGTACACGCAAAAATGACGAAGAGCTTACATACAGAGGCTTGGTGACCTGCGGAATCGGTAACCCAGCCCAACCACAATGAGAACCTTCTAATCCTTTTGGTGACTCCTTGCAATTTAATGCTAACCATATATCTTCTAAATATGTGGCTCAACGTATGTTTGACCAAAATATGTTCCATTATGAGATATTAATATATTGGTATGTATAAGCTCTTCTTCTACGCTTAGTTAGATTTAAAACTGTTTCTATAAAATGTTATAAAATATAATCCTTTTCTTATTTCACAAAAAATATAATAAATAAAAAGAAGAAATAAAATTGAAAATATGGCATAAATGAAAGTTTAAAACTAAATTCTTTTAATAGTCTTCGTTTGAAGGAAAAAGATCGAGAGAGAAGAAGATGCTGAGTTCCAGAGACAAGTTAAATAAAGTTGGTCTTAGCTAGATATTTGCACATTATTTCAGCTACGAATTTCTAGTGAATGGAGTAAAAGGTTAGAAAAGGGTAGGCAACGATAGATGATAATGTTAGAATTTTTTAAATTTAGTTTTCAAATAAAATATAAAAATTATATTTCATTTGATTAAATTCTAATTTGTCATAAAATTTGAACTAACTAATGTTAGTTTGATTTGTGTAATTTATATTACTATAAAAGTTGTAAAATATTTTTTTATAAAAAATTATTAAATATTTTATAATAGAAAATTGTAAAATAGGTATATATCTTGTGAAATCTTTTCTATTTCTATAAAACTCATTAGATATGGTGACGTATAGTTTGACATTTCGCACATCTTAAAATACATTTATCATTTATCAAACTTATGAATTGATTTATATGATTATTATATGTATAATCTAAATTTTATTGTATACAGATAAATAAATTATATAATCTTATAAGTAAAAATTATATTCTATAAAATCAGTTATAATGTTTTGATAACAGCAATATAATTTTATACTATAAAATAATAATTAGAACATAAATTTATATATGTTTGTATAACTAAAGACCAAACTCCTAAAAGATCTAGCACCATCAAGCCGATTAGGTTGATCATCAAGTCAATCGGGCTTACCAGGTCGATTACCAGATCAACCATTGAGTCGACTATCTAGGTTGTTCATTCGAACAGTATGTCCGAATAACACAACTAATCGGGCACAACATGGTTAAATTATCAGTTATAATGACTCATTAAATCTTTAAGGCAGATTAAGATGTTATTGGGTTATCATTAGGTCGGCAAAATGTAAAGACCCATCACAACTATTATAAATAAAGGTCTCGGGTATGAATTTGCACATCATGCACACAATATGCACTTAGCTATCCGAATGGTAACCTACTGACTTAAGTATCAGAATGTCTTTTGCAAGTACTCTCCCACATGTTCTGGATGAGTGGAACAAAATGTAGTCGAGCTTCCAAACAACTCAAAAAGTCTCCTCAATATAGCACATCTGGTCTGCTACAGTGTTCAGTCAGCCTCCTACACATATTTCCCTGTTTGTTATAGTACTAGGTCGGCCTCTTGTACGTCTTGTTCAATCTGCTATAGTGCTCAGTCATCCTCCTGCACGTCTTGTCCAGTCTTCTACAATACTCCTCAATCATCTCCAACCTCGAATTCGGCCTAAGACCTTATACCCGTGAAACACTCAATAGAGAAAGACTCAATAGCGATATTTATTAATGGTAAGAATTCGTTAGTAATTACTAACAAATGTTTTCTAATACATTTGAGATCGTCAATAATTATTAACAAATTTTGCAATCAATTGTTAAAATTTATTAATGATAATTTTATTAATGGATTTTTTATCAGAAATTCGTGAATAAAGTGAAATTATTGACAAAATCTTTTTATTATGGATAGATTTTATTTGTTTATAATACACACTTTTTCTTAGTAATTTTTTTATATTTTTTTTTTTACTTGCATATATAGATTTTATATATGACTTTATACATCAAGATAATTAGAAGTATGTTAGGATTTTGCTAACATGGATTTTTTTGTTGATATTATGAATATGAAAAACTAAAGTTAGCTTAATTTGGACAGTAATTTGGATAGGGTAGTTCGGTTGTTGACCTTTAGAATGTTTGATAAGTAACCGTGTATTTGAAGTTGTTATAATTAGATACCTTATGGATGCTATACTAAATATTGATTTTTTTAAAACTTGTTAAATATGTCAGAATTTGTGGAATTTTTTAGAGGATTTGAGATGATGTAAACAAATTTATTTTCGATATTTTTGTATTTATATCTAAGAGAAAAAAAAAATAGGGTTAATCAGGTATTTGACTTACAAGTGATTTTCTCTTCTTTTGATTAAGATTTTTAATTCAAGCGAGATTCTTGATGACACATTAGTGTTTTTGTGTACTGTTTCTCACTCAAGATTTTATTATTTGTGTGACATATACTTATTATAAGTTGCTGTTGGCAATGTTTGATATATAAAAACGTGATTGTTGTGCTTAGAAATAGTTAAAATCTTTGAATGGTATAGTAATGGAATTGTTTTAAGGGTAATTTTCTGAATAGATATAATTTTGAACAGCGTTGTGTGACATAAACGTGTTATAGGTTGATAGTCAAAAGAGAGGAAAAATGTTGGAAAAATGAGATGCAGGGTCGGTCCTGTTGAAGTAGAACACGCAGACCAGCCAAACATATGTCGCCACTACTTCTTGTTTACTTAAGTTGTCCTGTTTCCAGTTTATTATTTCCATGAAACACATGACAGCCAAATAAAATATAAACGTGCATTTTATTATATTCTTTAATTAAATACCTATTTTCAACGAACAATTTTCTTGCAAATCGAAAGATTGAATGTATACATTCTTACTTAAATGAATAGATTATATTTTATTTAAAAATAAAAAAGGACGACGTAGGTGAGAGTGGATAATAAGAGTGTCCGGTTGCTCAAGGTACCAAACCGGTTCCTTTCCGTATTATTGAGCCCACGTGTCCCACTGCTGACGCAATTAATAGTATCGCGTATGTTCCCATTCAAGTCTAACCTTTCTAAAAAAAACAATAGAAAAAACAGCACAAGATGCATGCCATGATTTTCAATGAAAAAGCAATTGATGCTTGTGTGGTGGGCCACGTACGCCAAGTGTTTCCGTCAAAACCCCCATACGAAATCATACTTTATCACTGCTTTATTCGTTGTCACTACGTGAGAAGACAGCTACCTCTTACACGTGTCATCAACAGCTGTCCACCTCTCTCCTCTTCCGCCGTCTCTCTCCGCTGGCTTCGCCACCGTATTCAATCTATCAAACCCCAGACCTTCCTTCAAATCCGCCTAATCTCCCTTCACAATATATGTTTTTCAAATTTATAATTATATATTACTTTTTTCATCTAAAGTTCAAATGTAAAAACTAACAAATACGGTAGTTTTTCTTCGTCTTAACTGTCATTGTCATTGTCATTTCCATTTATCTCTTTCACATTACATGAGTATAAATTATTGAAAATTGGATTGAAAATAATCATAATTTTAACAAAAAGAAATTATATTAATTTCTGTACTATATGACTATTTAGTCAATCCAAGATGGAACGGTTTATACAAAAACATTAAGACAACCACTTAAGAGATTGATCAGTGTAGGGATGACAAAAAAATCCATATCCGTGGGTATCCGTGGATTAAGCCTGTTGTGGATAGTTGGTACCCACGAGTAATAGGTACCCGTAGGTAGCGGGTAGCGGTTTTTTAATACTCACTTCTTATCGGGTCAGGTTCGGGTTTTACATTATCCATATCCGCGGATACCCGTTACCCGCTTAGAAGTTAAAATTACATATTTGTTCTTAGTTTTCTTTGCATAAGTACCTTTAACTTAAAATCTAAAACATTTCAATTTTTTTTTAATTTAATTTGGATTATTTCATTTAAAAACTTATAAAATATTTTTTTTAAATATTCGCGGGTTGAAAACGGGTATCCAACGAGTACTCGCGGGTTTTAAAATATCCGCGGGTATTTTTTAAACGGGTACTCGACGGATAGCGAATCGGGTGGCGGGTACGTTTTTATCTGACGAGTCGGGTTGCAGGTAAGCATTATCCGTGCCCGATCTGACTCGTTGTCATCCCTAATTGAGTGGTTGTATCATACAAATAGAAAGATCACCTTTAAACATGACTAATGAAATCTATATATACATATTTGAAAAAAAAAAAAGATAAATAATTGTATTTATTACACATTAATTGATAAACTAATCGAACAATTTTAACTTAGAGAACAAATAGTGACAAATACGAGCCTTAAGACAGAACTTAAAAACGTATAACCGTAACCATGTAACCAAAACAATTTGAATCTTAAAAAGTACAAATAAATAAATCGAAAAAAAAATAATCTTTTAATTAGAAAAGAAATGAGAAATTTTAATTATTTGATTTTTTCCACAATCATCTGATATAAATTAACCAACACCTTCACAATTTCGTAATAAATACAAAGAAATTATCCGTTAGTAAGTATCAACGAATAAACATTTTTTATAAATATGATTATAGACAAATTTTATATTGTTAATAAATTTTACTATCAATTAAATTGATAGATTTTTTTTATAGTTGATAATTTATTAAAAATGTCAATTCATCGATGATTTATACCAATAAATTTTGACCTTCAAATCATTTTAATTTTTTATAGTGTTATTTCAACTTAATCAATCATTTAGTGTTAAAAAATGTAAACATAAATATTAAAAAAAATGCTGTATATATAATACCTTATTTGACTTGAAAAAGATTGATTACGTGTTGCTTTCTTTTTACTGGCATATTCAGTGCATTGTTTATATAATCCGATTAATAGAAGCTAATATTAGGAAGAAAACGGAAATGTACAGTAACATATCAATAATAGAAACTTTAAACAATAAATAATTGGGAGAGGATAAGGATCTTTTTATTTACTGCTACTTCCTAACACATCGAAAGCCTCAAAGAAGAAAGTCAACTATCAATACTATTAAAAACATAGAAAATGTTACATGTATCAACACAATCCCTCGTTGCAATTATCTAGCAAGCCCAGATAAATCAATGCTAGAAGGAATTAACGAATCATTCGGTTGATTCACTTTTGTTTGACATGATTGTTTCATTCTGTGAATTCAATAACATTTATATGAACTCATTCACACCCAACATGTCTGGGCTTTCAATTAATCTCATCAAGTTGCTGCTGACATAGCTTTCTATCTCATCCTCAGTGCTGCTACTTCCATTGACGTACGTCGAGTTCGAATTTAACGGCGTGGGGCTTGACGAAGGCGTTGAGATAACTGAAGCAAAGCTGAAATTCTGATTGCTGTTATAGGTTGAGGATTCAGAAGGGTCCATAAGATTTGCGTCATAATCAGAGCCATGGTAGTTATAGCTTGGTAATTGAGCAACATAGCTAGTATCGATTCCGTTGCATTGTAATTCACTTGGTTGAGAATGTTGTTGGAAGGAGGAGTCATGGAAAACAGAAGGGTACGGGTTCATATTGCATTCAAGAAACTGTTCTTGAGCGAAAGGCATTGACAAGGAAGAACAAGGGGGATTCATTGTATCGTCTTGTGTTTTACATGGTTTTTGAGAAAACTCCTGAGTCTGTACGAGGTGTGGGATTTGGTTAATTTGTGGATCACAGAGCAAGTTGTATTCACAATTTTGTGGACAGGTGTTGAGGTTTTCACGATGCTGAGAAGAAAAGAGCGATGAAGCAAGCTTTAAAAGTTCAGGGTTCACCATTGTCTGTGTGCCAAGGAGTCTTTGGATGTTCATGTGTGTTGGAGCATAAAGGGATGAACTTAGGATGGAAGAGAGGTCCAAAAGATCAAGCCTTGGCCTATGCGTCACAGGGTCAATTCCCATCCTCAGAAGCCTTTTTCTAATGTGGGTATTCCAGTAATTCTTGATTTCATTGTCTGTTCTTCCAGGCAAACGAGAAGCAATAGCCGACCACCTACACACAATCCAAATATACCAAGTTATTACAAAACCCTTCTTTCATCAGTTTAATGAATAACAACATTTGACTCATGCTGAGCAAGAGACTTACTTGTTTCCAAGAATGCTATGTAGTTGTATTATGGCCTCTTCCTCTTCAAAAGTGAATCGACCACGCTTTATATCTGGTCGGAGATAGTTTGTCCATCGGAGTCGACAACTCTTGCCACACCTCTGCAACCCTATTCAGCAAAGAAGAAAAAAAAAAGCAAAAGCAATTTATTTTAGCTCAAGTACAAAGTGTACAACAAAAGGCAAAACGTACTTTTTCGTGCGTGTGCGTAATAATGTTAATTTTTGTTACAAAAGACGACATACCAGCATTCTTAGGAAGTACTCTCCAATTGCCGTAGCCATGTTTCTGAATGTAATCAACGAGTTTCTGGTCTTCTTCTGTTGTCCATGGTCCTTTCTTGAGGCCATTTTTGTCACAACAAGGTGACCTACCCATTAGTAATGCTTTTGAAGTTGGCGTGATGAAGATGAAGAGATGTGAGAAAATAGAGAAAGAGTTTATTGAGAGGAACGTACTTGGGTGTTGTATAAATAGCAATTAAGGAGAAGAAGGGTAAGAAAAAGGGGAAGTCAATTGGATTTGGTGCCGGCCTCTGTTATCTCTTCTGCTACGTGTCTTCTTTTTGTATGCTTTATTAAATTTTCCTTACGTGCTTGCTGTTTATTTCTGTATCTTGCATTGCAAATCACAAGTTTACTGAAAAATAAAAATAAAAATAACATCTTTACTTTTCTGCACACGTTGAAATTTGATGTTGTTTTCATATGTGCGCTTCCTATTCGTACATTTCTGATTTACTTCTAACATTATCGAGGAGTCAAACCATCGTTTTCCGGAAACTGTGACGCTTAGCTTTCTAGATTCATATTAGCTGTAAATCAACACATAGCAGGCCACGTAACCCCCAACAACACATGTCTTTCTTTCCGATTCCATCTTGCAGAGGAAATCTTCTTATTTACACTTAATTATGTAAAAGTAATTCTCGAATGTATAATTACATATATGTGATTAATCTTAAAATACCATTAACTTGTTCATTAATGCTGTAGGGAATCTAGTCTGTTATCAACAAGGTCTTGTGTTTGATATATGATGGACAGGAAGAAATGACTTAATAGATCCAAAATATATCTTTTAGAAATGAAGAAGTTAAGTTTTATGAAAGTTATTTTGTTTTATATTTTATTAATTATAGAAGCCAAATTTATTCTTATATTTTTTTTAAGATGTGGAAATATTTATACCAAAAGTCAATTCACCCAAAAGCAGTTGGGTTTTAAACGCATCAATAAATATGATTCATTTTTTTTATTTTACATTTCAAGTGATTTTTTAAATTTAATCGTTTTTCTTTAAATTTAACAACTTTTTTGAATTAAATAAATAAATATCATATATAAAATAAATAAAAATTACCTATAATCAAATTGTAAAAATTATTTATATTTTCATAAGCCAGCATTGACGTTGGTTAAAACAGAAGTAGTGTTGGTTGAGAAATGCATGGCAACGTGCATGCGTGTGTCGGATGGAAATGCTCGAAGTCGACGTACAAATTGAGATGTTGCATTATTATCTCTTTTACACATTACTTATTAAAGATTAGAGTAACAGAAAAAAGGTAAAAAAAATTGCATAAATTATTATGTAGATTAAAAGAAAATGCCTTAAAACATGTTTTTCTCGTCCATTTTGTCTTGTCGATCACCGCCCCTTATAGAGATGTGAGTGTGTTTCAGGCGTAGTCAAAGTTGGGGTTGTCTTTGTGTTTGACTGAAACTTAAATAACACGTTTTTATTTATTTTCTGAGTTCCCAGTCTGAACTGGAACACAAGGAGAAGGAATAGGAAGAGCATCCGACAACCCTCACCTTTTTCACCACCAGATCAATCATTTAAGAACTCATGCTTTTCTTTTCTCAATATTTTATAACAATAATATAATTCAAAACTCCCTACAAAATGTAAAAACATACTTTAATAATTAATTGCACATGTTTTCTTTTATTTTCATACTTAATATTTCACAGAATATTTTTAAAATAAAATAACTAGATGTAATTAGTTAACATATTAAAATGATTTAATTAATTATATTTATGACTAGAAGTATATATATTATGAAGTATTAACCGTGTAGATATTATATATTTAATATTTTAATTTGATAAGAGGTCATATTAAGAATATTAATTTTTTTTAAAAAGTAATCAATACAGTTACATAAAGGATTATGATCCACGTCTATAAGCACGTCACCGTCCATCATGGTATTGTGGAAGATGATTCAGTCGTCGTCCATCATATCATCCAAGATCCTGATTTAGAAAACTGGATTGAAATAATGAATAAGGAGTAAGTCCTTCTAAGATAGTAAGGTTTGAGAACTTACCCTTAGAGGTGTCAATTTAACCCATGACCCCAGGGCCAGCCCCAACCCACTATTGAAAAAGCCCTATTTTAAGAAGCCCCTTAAGTAGGGGGCCAGAAAAAAGCCCCAACCCCCAACACCCCCTCTCAAGTGGGTTAGGGTCAGGGTTAAAGTGAGTTTAGCCCCACTCCAAAACTTTAATTAAATTTTAGGCTTAGTCCAAAACTTCAAAATAAATTTTAGAACTAATATAATTTATATATACATAATCTTTTGTAATTTTACTCTCTCTCTAAATTATACAATTTTTATTTTAATTATTTTACGTATAATTATTTTTTTTACTTCTCATGAATTTAAACAGGAAAGACTCAATATTCAATATTAAAGGTATGAGAATTAAAAAAATTAAAATATTATGGATAATAATC
>NC_028357.1:36211171-36213905 GCF_000741045.1 Vigna radiata var. radiata
GGCTAGGGCCAGGGCCTATTATAGGGCCTCTTTGACAGCTCTACTTACCCTATTGCTAAAATGTATGAATCCCATTGGTTGTAAATGAATATTTAAGACCAAGATGGATTCCAAAGGTAATGTAAAGATATATAAGGTTCGTTTTGTGATAAAAGGCTATATCCAAAAGGAATAAATTGATTTTATAGACTTTCTTTCTAGTCCTATAAAAAAACTCTTTTAGGACAATTATGATATTTTGCTGTAAATTATGATTTAAAGTTTCATCAAATATCAAAATTATGTTTCTCAATAATAACATCGATGTGACGATTTATATGTAGAGCTGTCAACATTTTTTTTGGCCCCAAGGCCAGCCCTAACCCCTTTTTAAATTAGCCCACTATTCTTGACCCACATTAGAGGGGGCTTTTCCAAAGCCCCTGGCCCCCACAGCCCCAGAAAGTGGGTTGAGATTGAATTAGGGTCGGGTCAGCCCCTTTTCCACTCATTCTCTCTGACCAAACACTTGCTTAAGAATTTGAAGGAAGAGTGAGACTTGGGTCTATATATAAGCACGCTCTCCCTCAGTTTGCCATTGATGTTTCCTCTTATTTACAAATGTGTCCTGTTTTATATTTAATAAATCGTCAAAATAATTAATTATTCATTAATTTCATCTCAGCATATATAAAAAATCATCCAATCTTTGAATTAATGCCTATTTATTGATTTTACAAAAAATAAATATATATGAATTTAATTACTATTCATAATTTACTAATTTAATCTAACGTATTATTTATTGTATATTTAAACGTTTTTTTTACCTATAATTATCAATTTTATTAAGTGAAAATGAAAAATCATTTCTTGCTGTTAATTCTGTCATAGATTCATATATAGAGAGTTTGTTTATTTTTATAATAAAATAATAATAAGAAATTAAATCGATCCTTTATTATAATATATAAAATAAAATATATTTTAATTAGTCAACCTATTATATCGTGGTGAATGAAATTAAAAACTTATGTTTTATTAAAAATGAATCGGATTGAAGAAACTTATTTTTTATTTAACTTAAAGTGAATCAACTTATACAAGAATCGATCACTTTTGATATCCTATAAATAACATACATATTTTTATCTTTATGAGAGATAATTAATAACTAATAAATAAACAGAAATATTTTCACATTGATTCATAATCACGAACCTGTCCTTATTTACCATTTCGTAGTAGAATTTTCTATTTACTTTTACGATCACAGCAAAATTTTCAATTGAAGTAATTAATACGTAAACATCATTATTATTGAATATTTAGTTTTTTTTATAAAAAAAAAATCCATGAGCTGGCCCTGACCCATAGGATTTTGGAGCTTTTTAGTCTCTGGAGCTTTTTTAATAAAGAGTTTTTTTGGCCCCAACCCACATGGGTTAGGGTCAGGGCCTATTAGAGAGGCCTAATTGACAGCTCTATTTATATGATACAACCAGAAAACTTTGTGTGAAGAGATCTAAAGAATATGATTTACAAACTGTCAAAATCCATTTATGGACTAAAATAGATATCTTGACAATGATACTACAAATTTCATTAAATGATTCTCTAATTTGATTTCGGTACGAATGTTGTTGATGATTGTATCACAAATTCAATAAAATCAATTATATTTTTATAGTCTTATAACATACTATTTACCACCAACAATATAAACATGTTACACAAAACTAAGATATTTCTATTCAAAAGCTTTGAAATAAAAGATTTTGGTAATGTCTCCTTGTATTATGAATTCATATACATAAAAATTGATCTCCAGATATTACTGAATTATCAAAATGAGTTATATGAAAAAGGTCCTTAAAAGATTTGATACTTGTAAATAAAAGAATACTTTTCCATATTTTATTACAAAAATATAATTACTTGTTTTTCAAAACCTCTGTACAAAATGTAAAAACATACTTTAAAAATCAATCACGCGCGTAATTCATTGCACATGTTCTTTCGTTGTGTTATTTTCATACTGAATATTATAGCCATTTTTCAAAGCACATTTATTCTTTTTAGGATACGCCTTTCCAGTGGTAGGGTACTACATGCCATGAATTTCAATCGAATCATGTTAAACCTTTGTTTTTTTATATTTATATTTTGTTTGACATTATTTTTATGTCTAAAATTTGAGTAAGAGTTCTTAAACGTTAAAACAATTACACATTTATTGTTTATTCCGAAAATTGATTTTTTGATCTCGTATTTGCCTGAAGTTGAACTTTTTATCTTTTTGTATGAGTCATCTTTTTTCTAACTTAACAAATGAATAATCACAAAAAAAATATATAATCAATTTAATATAATAAGTATTGATATATTTAAATTTTAGTATAAAACAAAAAATATAATTTTAATATAAAATTTTAATTTCTCTAATTTTGTTTAAACTCTATTAATAATTCACGTAATTAAAGACGTGAATATGCAGATGATACACGTGACAATGACTAAAAATCAAATACCTGTTCAGTTATCTTAATCATTAATAGAATTCAAACAAACTTAATAAAAGTTATTATTATTAAGACTATTAAACAAAATGCAGAAAACTTATTATTACTAAGACTGTAATTATTTTTATTATAATTGTTTCGGATGGAAAGCCTGAGACCAAGTCACGACCTTCTGGAAACGACAGCAATGTACGCTCTCTCTCTCTATCTGGTAATGAATGAGGATCTTTGTT
>NC_028357.1:36214215-36217044 GCF_000741045.1 Vigna radiata var. radiata
TGACATACTTTCCTCCCGATCACATCACCGGTGCAACCGATCATATTACCGGTGTGACCGATGATGCCAATATATTCCCATCACGTCCATACACATAAGTCCCCCGAGCCCCAAGCGTTCTCAGTACGCGAAGGGGTTGCATACGCCATTTCCCGCCAATTAGGAATTTGAAACTTGGAACCATAGGAGCCACATGATGAATAGTGTTTGAATGGCTCAGATGCGCTGTGAGGGTTTGTGCCTTGAAATCTGAAACGCCACATCATCTAAACCGTTAGATGCGTCCTTCGTGAACGGTTACGATGTGCTACCAAAACCGCTTTTTGCGGCTATAAATAGGGGTGTGGTCCCTTGGCATTTGTCTGTCTTCGTGATTTGCTGCTAGAGCTCCCCGATCAGTCAGGTTGCCAGCTCGGTCGTCTCTCCAGGTACATGTCTCTATCATCTCAGTCATCAAGTATGTCCAGGAGGGGAGGGCGGGGGTATGATGATGATGAGGAAAGTACTTCATCATCATCCGGTTCTTCTTCGGCCACTTCGTCCCGTTCATCCGGGAACGAGGTGGCCTTCAACTATGACAATTCTCGCATGTGGACTTCTGTGCTTCCCCCACCCATAGTGCGGGGATATGATTGGGCACCCCATGAAGTCAAAAACTATGTTCCATACTTTATATCAACTGCATCTATTAGGCATTTACTAGAAAAGACAAATGTGTTAGACACTCTTAGTGATGTAGATGATTATACCTTTGTTGTCTGCCGAACGAATGAGCGAGCTTGTCACGGTCGGGAGGGCTATCCCCTCGATTTCTTCTATGTTTATATCACTTTGTTTCGTGATTTAGGGGTTAGGCTACCCCTTTCAGACTTTCAAATGGGAGTGTTAAGGGAGTTGAACGTCTGTCCCGTTCAGCTACACCCGAACGGTTGGGCTATGATGCAGGCGTTTAGCGTATTGTGCGCTGGCTTAGTACTCACACCGACTCCCAAATCATTCCTGTATTTTTTTCGTGCCCTTCCCAACCCTAACCGATCTTGGACATCGTTAATTCCAGCTAAGGACAAACAACTGTTTGCTCCCTTCAATTCTTCTTACAAAGAATTTAAATCTAACTTTTGTAAAATTGTCATTCGAGAGTCTGGTCGGCCAAAATATTTTTTCAATGACGGTCAACCAAAATTTCCCTTATACTGGACCGAAAACCCAAATCGAGTTGATTCTTGGCCTAAGACCGATATGACCGAAGCCGAGTTGGATGTCATAAGCCAAGTGGATTTGTTACCAAGAAAGACCTCCTCACGTAGATTAATTGAACTGATCGGGACAGATGACGAGACTTTAAGATCTAGAGTGTTCGGTAAGCTCCCGTACCCTCACTACAATCGAACGGTAATTATTAACTTGTCTAAATTGTCGTTTGTGTTGCAGATTGTTTCAGTGGTATGGAGCAGCATGAAGCTTTCGCACGTTTGATGGCCCGAAAGAAGAAGTTGATGAAGGTTGGAGAGGGTACCTCCTCGGCCTCCCCTGGTGGGTCGGTGGGTGGAGCTCCGCCGGTAGGGAATGTTGAGGCCACTGAGGACGTTAAAGTGGTCCGACCTCCCCCAAAGAGAGGCAAACAGAAAAGGAAAATTGCTGAGAGGACCCCTTCTCCTGCAAAGAAACAAAAAATGAAGGGTCCTCTACTGACTGGCCCCTTAGACCCTAACGTACATGTGGCCGACCGGGTTCAATTCAACCTGACCCCTGAAGAGCGAACCCCCTTCAAAAATATGACTCCAAGCGAGGCGTACAACATGGGGTATGAACTGATGATGCGTGCGGGTGTATGCTTCAATTATGCTGCAGGTACCACCAGACCGTTACTGGTTGAAGAGTTGGAAGCTGCCAATCAGCAAATAACGGATTTGAAGAAAGACAACGCAGCTTTGACCGGGCGGGTGGAAGAGCTAACCAAGGCTGCGGAGGATGCCAGGATGAAAACTAAAGCTGCCCTGGATGCTTCCCAAAAGAAAGTGGCTTCCTTGCAGTCTGCGCTTGACACTCTACAAGTCAACTATGATAAGGCTAAGTCTGACTATGCTGCATTATTGAAGGAAAAATTCAGTGTTGTTGCCGAACGAGATATGCTGCTGAAAGAGAAGTCGGTCCTCGAGGATCAAGTGTGCCAAGAGCGTGAACTTGGCTTTCAGCAAGGTATAGGGCAATGTCATTATTTTTACAACACTCCCCTCGAGGATCCAAATTTTGACATCATGAAGCTGTTCGTGGATGGGAAGCTGGTCGATCTCGGTGGTTCGGCTTCGCCTGTCGCTGAGGAAACATCTCCTATTCCAACCGCTGCTACACCGACCGATGCTACGCCACCTTAACTATTTAGTACTTTGTAATGAAATTTATTCGTGGATGTACTATGTTGGCCGAACCTTGTGAACTTTATTTGCGGATGCTTGCAACTATTTTTGGTATTCTGGTATGGCATTTGCATATGCCAGTGCTTTGTATGAAATGTTGACTTTTATTATCTCACGCTTGCTGAATGTTTAATGACCTGTTTGTATGTTGAGGTTAATTGACTGATCTTCAACCCGATCGCGCCTGACTATCACCTGATCGGAAATCACTCTTCTGATTTCCATTTGTTGAAGTTAATTTTTTAACTTCAAACCGATCACTCCTGACTACTACCCGATCGGAAATCACTTTTCTGATTTCCATATGTTGAAGTTAATTTCCTAACTTCAAACCGATCACTCCTGACTACCACCCGATCGGAAATCACTTTTCTGATTTCCATATGTTGAAGTTAATTTTCTAACTTCAAAC
>NC_028357.1:36217404-36232056 GCF_000741045.1 Vigna radiata var. radiata
TTGAAGTTAATTTTCTAACTTCAAACCGATCACTCCTGACTACCACCCGATCGGAAATCACTTTTCTGATTTCCATATATTGAAGTTAATTTTCTAACTTCAAACCGATCACTCCTGACTACCACCCGATCGGAAATCACTTTTCTGATTTCCATATATTGAGTAGAGCTATGAGCGATAATATTGAGTTAACATAGTTGACCAAATTGCATTTATTCAAAGTCGTTATAAACTGGAAAAATACATAATTAACTAAAATAGAACTTTAAATGAGAAATGTTCCAGGTGTTGGGAATAGGTTTCCCATTCAAGCACTCCAAGCGGTATGCACCATTGTTCAGATTCTCTTTCACCCTGAACGGTCCTTCCCAGTTAGCCGATAATTTTCCATGTGTTGGATTTTTCCTCGCTTCACCCGTTCGTCTCCACACTAGATCTCCTTCTACGAATTGTCTTGGTTTGACTTTGGTATTATAGCGNCGAGCAACAAGCCTTTTATGGGCTTCCAAGTGAACGGCTGCCATATCACGCCGTTCGGGAAGAATATCTAAATTGCTTCTAAGATGCTCTTCGTTCTCACTCATATTGTTAATATCTCGCCGTAGCGTAGTCTCCCCGACCTCTACTGGCAGCATTGCATCAGACTCGTACGTGAGGTTAAAGGGTGACTCTCCTGTGGCACTATGTGGAGAGTATCGGTATCCCCACAATACCTGTTGCAACTCGTCCGCCCATGCTCCTTTGGCCTCGCCTAACTTTTTCTTCAACTCTTGAATGATGATTTTATTCATGGCTTCTGCTTGGCCGTTCGTCTGCGGATGCTCTACCGAACTAGTCAAGGGTGTGATTCCCAACTCCTTATAAAATGCTACGAGCTTTTTGTCAATGAATTGCCGACCATTGTCGGTGATGATATACTTAGGTAGCCCGAATCGGCAGATTAGTCTCCATACAAACTTTTGTACCTGGGAAGCTGATATTTTAGCTAGTGGCTCAGCCTCCACCCATTTGGTAAAATAGTCAATTGCAACCAAGAGAAACCTGAACTGAGACCGACCGGTTGGAAATGGACCTACTATGTCCATTCCCCATTGAGCAAAGGGCCATGGAGATACTATGGCTGAAAGTACCGCTGCTGGTGTGTGTATTATATTCCCATGTTTCTGGCAAGCCAAACACTTGACAACAAAGGTTTGGCAATCCTTCTCCATTGTTGGCCAGTAAAATCCTGCCCGTAACGCTCGGGCCCTTAACGAACGGCCACCGCCGTGCCTCCCACAAATTCCTTCATGTAGTTCTTGCATCACGTATTCAGACTCATCTTTAGATATGCACTTCAACATTGGGGTGACATACCCTCTTCGGTATAGNTCTTCACCGACCATGACNTATCTGGCAACCTGCTTCGCTTCTTCCGTTCGGAGAGTTACTCCTGCCTCTTGTTGCTGAATTAGCTTTACAATTTCTCTTCTCCAATCGTCTCGTTCGGCAACGGAATAGATTTGTAAACATTCAACTGCAGGCTTGAAAATTATCTGCCGGACCAAGGANGATAGATGGCCCTTCTCTTTACCAGTGGATAATTTTGATAACCGATCAGCTCTTTGATTGTCGCTTCTGGGAATGTGATTGACTTCGATGCTGTCAAAGTGTGCGAACAGTTGCTTAACTCTGTGGGAATATTTGAGAAGTTGATCATCCTTAATTTGGAAGGTGCCGTTCATGTGACCCGCCACCAGCTGTGAATCCGTCTTACAACAAAGCTCTTTAACTCCTAAGTCGTGTGCTAGCTCAAGGCCGGCTATTAAGGCCTCATACTCAGCTTGGTTATTGCTGGCCTTAAACCGAAAGATCAAGGCCTGTTCAACAACTATTCCGTTCGGTCCTTCTAAGACCACGCCCGCTCCACCTCCTTTAAGGCCGGACGATCCATCCACATATAATGTCCATGAGTGGCAATGGACCGATCTCCTTGGGAGCTCGGCCACGAAATCAGCAAGGTGCTGGCCCTTGACTGATCCTCGTGGTTCGTACCTCAGACCGAACTCAGAAAGTTCGATGGACCAGCCAATCATCCTACCTGCTAAGTCGGATGGAAAGCCTGAGACCAAGTCACGACCTTCTGGAAACGACAGCAATGTACGCTCTCTCTCTCTATCTGGTAATGAATGAGGATCTTTGTTTCTCTTACCGACCGGCTACTACCTGCAGGTTAGCACTCCGACGCTCAAGTTAGCAGAGTAATAGCTCGAATGTGAATACTTAACAAAAATCCAACCCTTTACCTGACATTTTACCTTCCTATTTATAGGCGTGTGAGCCTGGATATGGGCTGTAACTGCCCATGTGTAGTGGCCCATGATCCCTTGTATTTCGCTTGTTAGTATAACTGCTGGTAACTTCCTCCTAGTTATCAGCGAAACTACCCCTTACAGGTCCTAATATCCTGCCGAGATCCTCGCTTCACGTATTGCTCCTTAGCATATTACTATTACGCTATCTTAATCATGATGTGTCCCGATTGGTACTTCGGCCTTCCCGATCTCCCCCTTATCTTACCCGAACGATCAACCTTCTTCAACCATAATGACATCCATCCTTCCAAATTTTGCTTGACATACTTTCCTCCCGATCACATCACCGGTGCAACCGATCATATTACCGGTGTGACCGATGATGCCAATATATTCCCATCACGTCCATACACAATAATAAAAATGAAATATGGCAATATTTATTGTACTAAACTAAATATTTTCACTAAAAATAGTATCAAAAGATATATGCAATAGAAATGAAGTGATAAGTATCACTAGTGTAAATAAAAAATAAAACTGAAATCAGAAATCAATGGACACCATCGACTTGATAAACAACCAAATGCTTAAGCTTCAAATTCATTATCCACAACAAGATGAATTGCCTGAACAAATTTATCTCATTCAAAAAGTCCCACCTCCTCTTTGATTTATTCTCCTCTTGGGTCTTTGGATCCGCCATTTCACTATTTCACTACAAGAAAACATAATTAGCTTCCAAATATCAATGTCAGTAACTACGATAATATATTACCACTAGTTTATTGACTCTAACATAACACAACTTATGTTAAAAAAAGTCAAAATTACTTTTAAGTTTTTTAATAAATAATTATTTGTGTTTTTCAGTTTCACATAATATTGAACACTAGGATATAGTCAGTTTAGTTGATTCTAATGCAACGCAAAAGGTTAAATTTATTTTATAAAAAAATTATAAATGTAAAACTATTTTTAATTTCTTTTAATAAACACTATAAGAATTTTCTTAATTATTAACTGAACGTTATCAATAATAATCAATCCATCAATAAACTGAAATTAACGAATAAATTATTTTAACAAATTTTACAATTCTTATTATCGATAAATATTTGGTTAAATATGTCTTTTGGTCCTCATATTTGTGCCTAATTCTCAACTCGGTCCTCATATATTTTTTTTGTCCCAATTGAATCCAAATATTTGTTAATTTGAGGCAATAAAGTCATCTCCGTTAACTTTCCATTTACGCCGTCTAAATGTGATGACGTGGATGTAGACATTAATAGCTCATTTATACTAATTCAATTATGTGGAAATTTTATTTAAATTAAAGGATGACATGGTAAAATTAAAAAGGGAATTAGGGATTTGGAAATCACAAAGCTTTCTTCATCCATTTCTTCACCCCAATGGCTCTGTTATCAGAAACTATTTCTTCCACCCAATGGCTCTGTTATCAGAAACTAGTAGCTTTCTAGTACCTAGAAGCTGTTATTTTGCTAAGAAGAAAATCGATCTCTCCCATTTTTCAAAATGGAAGACGACCACCAATCGGAGCTCTGCAACGACGACGACTTCATCTTCAAGCGCAAGCGCCGCCGCATCGATGCTCCACCGCCGCCAGAGGCCGACGAATCAGCGGCGGAAAACCTTCGGAGAGAGCGTAAGAAACAAACCCTACTCAAGCTCAAATCGAAGTACGAGAAAGAGATTTTTCAATGGGAAGCACTGTCGAACACCTTGCTCGCACTAAAACAACGCATCACTCTTCACTCTCCTCAACAACAACAGTAGCAACAACGAATAAACCAAGCCCAATCCCTCCCTTCCCCTTCCTCCTCAACCGATTCCGTTGGTAGCTCCCTCCTCTGCGACCTCCTATTGCAGGTAAAACCCTAATTTGTTAAATATAGGTTCTACATGAGATTTTAGAATTGAATTGGAGAGATTGTGGGTGCGACAATGAGCATAGTGCATGAATTGCACAGGTGGAAGCGCAGGAAGCGATAATTCGTGATGTGTCAAATTTATGCGACATAGCAGAAGCTGTGTGCGTCAAGAGAGAAGAACAATTCAAACAAACCTTGTTTGATCTTCCAATTTGGGTATCACCGAATGACCTCATGGAAGTGCTATGTGGTGATGATGATGACGATGATAACAACATCAAGAAACAGGAAAAAAATAATTAATCAATTAAAACAAAATCCTAAACTAAACAAGCATTATCCACAGACTCATGAAACTCGATCGCGGAATCAATGTTACAAGAAAAATACATGCAATTGAGAAACCCTAAGTCCGACCCAGGGAAAGGTAACAATTATGCAATCATCCTTCGATTTTAAGAAAGAATGAATCAAAGTGAAAACTAGAGGCATTTGAATCTAATACAAGTAAATTGTGAGAAAAAAAATGAAGCAGTGGAAAGATTTGCCAGGATCAATAATTGAAAAGTTAAGGAGCTTGGGAGAAGGAAACACGAAGAGAGAAACCTGATGAAAGGTCAGTCAAAAACTAATTTTAGTAAAAAAATCCCTAAATGTAAATATCCATGTCATAAACTAATTTTTTAAATGCAAAATTCCACGTAATTGAATAATTATAAATACTGCATCCACATCATCACAATTAGACGACGTCAGTGGAAAGTTAATGGAGAGGGCTTTATTGCCTCAAATTAACAAATATTTGGATTCAATTGGGACAAAAAAAATATGAGGACTCAGTTGAGAATTGGACACAAATATAAGGACCAAAAGACATATTTAACCTAAATATTTTCATTATTAACTTACAATCATAGTTACAAACAACTAGTCATTGTCATTATCCATCAACAAATTCTAACTCTTACTACTAACAAATATTTTTGTCGGACATTATTATTACAGTTATTAAACGACAACTAAAGTTGTCAGCATAGTTTATGGGTAAATTTTAATTCTTATTATTGGTGAATATTTCCATTAGACATTATCATTACAATTATCAATGATCTTATTCTATTAGTGAATCTTTCGATTTTTTGGTGACGAAATCTTTCGTTCAATCACAAAATGTAATTTTTATATTAAGGGATATGGGTGAAAAAAAGAGAAAGAAAAAGATGAGGAGGAAGAGGTGATATAGAGGTGCACCAGTGGCGAGGAGACACGTCGATAATGATGAGGCAGATCGCTAACCCGAATGAATGTTGTTTCGGGTAGGGGTTGAGATCCATTACTCAAAACATTCAAAGTTGTCCTGCAGATCGGATGAACTTCCTGATAATCCTACATTATCCTAATTACGTTGTTCGCTCTCTCTCCTCCTTTTCTCAGTAGTGGACGTGGGTATCTGTCAAGTCAGTTATTTACTTAATAATTCTGCAATAAGATGAGTAATCAGAGTTAATTACTCTTCCTTAAAACATATATTTATAAATACTATAGTGAACTTATCATTAAGTTTGACTCATTTATTACCAATAAATAACATTATTCCCATTAATTGTCAACCAATGACTATTATTCTAATTAATTGTCTTTTAATAGTTATTACTGCTCAGATTAATTATCAATTAATGATTAATCTGGATCGGTCGGTCATTTTCTTGCTGGATGGTCGATCGCTCGGTACTTGGCTGACTGGGTGGTCATACAGTACACAAGCCCTCCAAGCCCAAGCAAGCTCTTTATTGGAAGAGGTGCGTAGGGATTATTGTGAACATGAGAGAGATTGTTCGCGTTGTATTAGGGAGTCTGTTTTCGATGTGCTTTAAGTCTTCATTCCTCTTTGTTTTGCCCATCGATGAGCTCTAGGAGTTCATTGGGAACGTTCCCTAGGACGTATAAATGACGATGCAATGGGAGTTCACTTTGGAATGTTCCTTATTGATCGATGAGCTCTAGGAGTCTTAGGACTTTCCTAGGCTGTAGGAATGATCTGGTGGGAGTTTTCTCCTCACGGTCAGTGAGCTTTAGGAGTCTTAGGACTTTCCTAAGCTGAAGGAATTATCCGGTGGGAGATCACTCCTCATCAATCGACGAGCTCTAAGTTGACCAAGTGGTTTATATGTAGGGTCATGTCATCTACACAGAAGAAAAATAACAATTTGAATTTGAATGATTAGAAAAAGTGTAGCCAATCCGACCTACACATTTACGAGGTTAAACACTTAACATCAAACTAGCTTAGGCTATAAGGTCGGATTGCCAAGCAAGCAAGACCGTTCGGTCTTTGATTGAATGTTTGAAAGCCAAAATGAGAAAGCCACGTTAGGATGTGTCACGAGTGATCTATAGGTGGTTAGTGTCCTCTAGTGAGGTTGAACACGTGTAAGGCCAAATTGACCGAATAAGAAAAAATGACCAAGGTATGACCATGTTACGTCTTGCACAAAAGAGAATATAAATGGTCGAAACCGCATCTGTGTGCACCTTGCCCCTAGATTGCTTTGGCCTTCTTAACAATCCAAGTACCCGTAATAGTAACTAATTCTTCCAATGCACAATTGGTTGGAGCCTTTGGACCAAGCATGAAGGCTAAAGTGGTTAAAAGATCGTTGTATGATTTAACTATCCCCTCACCAATATTCAGTTATATAAAAGCACCTATGCCATGAGTGCTTTTAGCCTCCCCTCATGACATGATTGTCCTAACATGGTAGCATGTTGATCTCCTAAACATTCATCAATAAGGATACTAGTAATTAGCCATTCAGCTACAATATCTCCTATGACTTCAGAATTACTAACAATTTTAGGCAAAAATCCAGTAGGAATTTTTTAAGAGTTTCTAATATAGTTTCGTCCCATTACAAAGTTTTTAAATTCATGAACATTGTCTGAGATGCGTTAGAAACATCAGTAACATGCAATCCCTCCTTTACCCCACCAGTTAAATTTCATACCAACCAAGTATTTATAGTTCCAAATAGTGTATCCTTTTTTCTCTAAAGCCTCCTTCACAACTCTCACCTTTTCTACCAACCATAGTAATTTTTAATGGATTAAATAGGGAGATTCAAGATGTAGTGGAGATGCATCATATAACATCTTCGAGGATTTCATTCACTGAGAAACTAAGGTAGAACAACAACTCAAAAGAAGGAGTTCCTATAAAAAATTATCCATCTCATGGAAGGATAATTAGGAATTTAAGAATGAGGGATAATGGGTTGATTGACCCCCAACTCACTCATGAAGACAATAAATTTGATGACATCCACCAATAGGTCACAAACTACTTTGAACGGGGGAAAAAGATATATTTTGTCCCTTATTTTGCTGAGTAAGTGTAGTTTGTTAACTTTAAAGTTTCATCTGTGATTTTAAGGTATAAAAGTTAAGTTATTATCTATTTCAGACGATATTGGAAGCTATTTGTGGTTTTCCTTGGACAACATTGTTGTGTGGTTCTGTTCATTGCACAAGTCTCCTCCCAAACATGTCAAACAAGTCATAGATTGGTAAAAACCTCGATGTTATGAACTTTATTTATTATATAAGTGTATCCTAAAACACACTTGTTTTCATAGTTCATTCGTAGCACATATGGTGTTATTAGGGAAATCAACTGCTAATGCTAAAAAGCTTGGATGGTTGGTACTCAAGGTTTAGTATTTTGATCTATACTTTCTTATAATTGTTTTATTCTAGCTATCTTTGTTAATTAATTATTATTATGATATAATGGTAATAGACAAACCGACTCATATGAGTGTGGTTACTATGTAATGGATTGGACGACAACAACTATTCGTGGCCATATTACAAGTGATTGGGAAACGATAATATTTACATGTAACAAAAAAAATTGTCCATTGTTTAGATATCATATATACTAATTGAATTCATTGTGTTTTATGTAGAGATTGAAGACTCCTATTCCACTTTTAGACATGTCCATTAATTTCATAAGGAAATTCCTTGCAAAATATATCATATATTTGTACAATAGTATGTAGGTGTTAGGTTATAGTATTATGTACATTAGAATATGAAACCATTGATTTTCTGTGAAATATATATGGTTATAACTCTTTATTTTATTGAAAAGTATATTCTAGTATGTATTTGTGATGTACATATTTTGTATATTATGCAGGTTTATTTATGTGATTTCTGTGATGTAGGATGTCACAAAATCAAAACCATACTTTAAAAAAATGCAAACTTTAGACCGCAATTGTCCTAAAAACCGAGGAAGAAAAGGGTATATGACATCGATTCTAGCTCAAACCTAAGCCATAGATCTTTACATTAAAAAATATTTCAAATTAAATTAGACCTATAATAATAGTTCATCTAGAAACCAAAGTAGACAAAGGTCTATGGTAGCAGTTTCCCAAGAACTACTGCTATAGAACAGTTCTCAAAGAACTGCTACTATAGAGCCTAAAAATTAAAAAATTATTTAAAATTTGATAAAATCTATCATAGCGATTGTTATTGAAACCAATGCTTTAAACCAATTTTTTTTTCAAACCAAAATTTTTTTTTTTTATTTTTTTTCTTTTTACTATTTTAGTTTTTTTATAACCAAAGCAAAACTTTTAATTTTTGATTTCAATTATGAATCAAAAAAATCTCCTTATTCTTTTTTATTTTCTCTTAATATGTTTCGATTTTAAAACTACGACTATAACTTAAAAATAACTATTGTCGTATTTTTTCCCTCGCTCTATTATAATATTTTTTTTTTCTTTTTTTAAAATTACAGACCAGATGCATTATCAGTAAACAATATATGGAATGATTTCCACGGGCCAAGGGCCAAAAAATGATAGAAAAACCAAATTTCCAGTTCAAAAGAGTTAGTCCAACTTCTTAAGAGCTGTACATCTTATCGTGTTTTATTTCAAAAGCATATTTTGATCATGCTATCTATTTTAATCATTTTGACAATACATTAATTAAAAAAAAAGGGAAATACCTAAACATCAGATTAAACTTTTGACAATTTTCAAAGACATGAAAGAATGTGAACATAGAAAATCACTCTATACGTTCATATTTGTCTTCTTTCATTTTTTATCTCGTATCAATTCATCTCCAAAAATACAATACAATGTGAACTTTTACTTTAAACAACTTTGATTTACTTAAAATAATCGTGACAATTTGAAAATATGTATCTCTTTTAACCTACTTTTAACCGATATAACATAAAACTTTTTCTTCCACGTTCAGTGTAAACTATATATTTATATATTATTCCATTTATTATACTATAAAGTTCAGAACATAACCTTTTTAAAATACAATTAACGTAAGAGATGAATATTTTTAGTATTGTTTGAGTTTAGGGAGACACCTAATTTTGTTTGCGTGGTGCACTGAAATAGCTGAAAAGCTGAGACGTGTCGTCAAAGAAGAAGGTGCAGTTGCTTCTCCACTCCCAACAGTGAGACAAGACAACGTCATACATTATCATATGATTTGGAAACTGCCACGTGACCGAATCTAACTTCTTAAAGCCTACGGAACAGGGAAAATCAAATAGCAAAAGTGCTGTGTGTTCTCATAGTCTCGTGATGCTTATCAAAATCTTAATAATTCTACAAAATACTAAATTATTGTTTTATAATTAATTCGTAAGTCTATTTTTGTGATTTGTCTTGTGCCTATTGCGCTGAAGCTGGCGTCTATGACCTCAATTTATTTGAAAAACCACTCACTTTAAAGAAGAAATGTTTGTTTCTTTATGTTTTTAAAATTATAAAATTACTGTAATGGTCAATGGCCTTCCTTTTAGATGTTGATGTTCTTGTTTCTATTAGACTTTTATATTTCGTATTCAAACTCCAACAGATGCCTATAATGTAATGTTCCTTTACCCGAAACTGATTTCTTCTAAATTTACCTTATTCTTTATTTTTCTTTTCATGTTGGCATGAACAAGAAATTATCTTGGAAACCTTGTCTCATGAAACCTTGCCCGATTCATAAAAAGGTATACAAAAGTCAAACTATAATTTAATCATGTACGGATATTTTCGCCCTAATTTTTGACCCTTCATTATTTCCTTGTTTAAACACAAAAATAATCAGTAACATGTTAAAGTTTCGAATCAAACATAATTAATTATTCTCTTGTTGGTTAATACGTATTTATACTATTATTATATAAAGAGATTTCACGTTTTTTTTACTTTATCCATCAAGTAATATTTTTTAAATCAATTTTACAAATTTTATACTTTAATTGATTTTTTTAAATTTAATATTTCTTTTCTAAATTTAATCATTCTTAAAATTAGATTAATTATCCATAATAAAAAATATCTACAAAATAAAAAAAATTATAACAAAATCGTGAAATTTAATTATTATATTATACAAAAATGTAAACACACTACCCACACAATTATTTTATATAGAGAAGGTCTTCTTTTTTAAATGGAAATGGATTTATAAAGAAAAAAAGAATTAACTCTTCAGGCGTAAATAGGCTTGTTTAATTAATTTTTATATATTTGAGAATGATTAGAATGTTATATGCAACCAAAAATTCGAATATCACTACAAAAGATCCTAAGACTTTTTTTGCTCGAATCAATCTTTCTGTTTATAAAAGGAAAAACTGTATACATATTTGAAAATTTAGTAAATATACTTGAAAAATCATATCAATAACATCCTTGAAATATAAGATTAATATGTTTTGCACGAATAAGTTTATTTTCTTCTATATTAAAAGACTGCTACACAATATAAAAAAATATTCAGAAGAAAAATTTAGATTTTATTGATTTTTAAACTTTCATTTTTTTTACTTTAAAAAATAGATAAATAAAATAAAAATAAATAAAATAAAAATCCAATTTGATCGGATTAATGCTATTTCAAAACAAACCTTTGTTGACTAAACTGAAATTCTGACTTCAGGGGAAAAAAATACATTAAAAATTATATTCTATTTATAATTTAAAAAAGAAGTAATTTTGTTAAAAATATTATTATTATAGTTATTATTATGATTATAGTAATAATCACAATTATCACTGTCATTATTATTTTTATTATCATAACTATCAGTATTTTAGTTATTATTGTTATTGTATCATTATATTTTCATTATCATTACACTATTTTAATCTATAAATTTTATAACCAAATTAAAATTAAAATTTTATAACAAAATTAAAATTATAACTTCAGGTGGCATCTTAAATTACTAAAATAATCTTGTTTACCAATCATTAAATTGCATAAACTTTAATCAATTATCCAAATGTCTATTATTAAACTAATATTGATTACCAAACATTAAACTAAATAAAATTAAGCATACGAATTTTCTCTTGTTCAAAGAGGTTACAAGTTACCCTTTTATTTTTTTATAACAAAGAATCTCTTTTAGTTAATGAGTTTAAAAAATTATTAAATACAAATAACTTCTTACCTCTTTTTCGTGTTTTCTTTTTTGATCACCTTCTCTCTAAATTTTGTACATCTAATTGGCAAAATTGTGAAGAAAAAAAGAAGTTCAAAATGCGTCTACTCATTCGCATGACTGCAAGACATCCTTCAATGGAGATGATTCACATATCGGAGAAAAAGGTTATTTTGGCATTGCAATGAGCCAGATATCGTTGAGGATAGAGATAAGAATTTAACAGATAACTTTGTCAAATCTATGAAATAATATACTGTGACAACTTTCTTTCACAGATCTCTGTTTGAACAATTTAGAAGGATGGCAAACTTTTATTTTTTTGGTCATTGACACCTTGGCCTTCACAGAACTTTGCTCCATATACTTCCACTCATTGTTGTTATTGGGACAATTATGGTGAAAGAAGGTATCAAGACTTACGTGGTAAAAAGAGGAAAATATGCTAATTTCAAAACAAGAAGTGCATTGGGCCTTTATTAAAATTAAGTAAAGATTACGAAACTAAAAATTTAGAAGAAGGATCATGTGTGCAAATTATTACAAAACTAACAACTCACCAAAAGGAAGATATTATCTGTTGCCGGCAAAGGATAAAAAAAACTTGTGTGCTAATCCAATGGCAGGTTCATATATGATGGGATTTTGAGGGTGTGAATCTGCAGATAAGTACCAATATTCTAGCAATAGCTTGAAAGGTTTTAATTTTGGAATGAAATTTCTTATTGTTTAGAAAGAGAGATTAATCTGCAAAAGATTATTTGATATTCAAGTAAATAAGAGAGCTTGGATTTTTATAAATATAGTGAGTATAAGTGATTATTAAGTGTGTATTTCTTAAGAAAAACTAATTGTATTTATACGATCAATATAGGTTGTAGACTTATGTTATCGTTGAAATAATACTTACTTTCAGTACATAATAACATAGTAGTTACCCAATCATAAATAATAACTATAATACCAAATTGTCGAGATTAGTTATGATGTGTGAATATTGTTCTAATAGACGTAAGTTTGGGTTGTTCCAGAATGAAGAAGCTTAATGGGTCTTGTTGGACCGTGCTCTTTAGTATGTTTATTGGGTTGAGTCGGAACATAAGCCTTCCAAATTCAAGAATTTGATTTTACATATGTAATCGTGTCTGATCTCTTGGTCGGTCTTTGGCTGACTTGTATAGTTTGCAAGTGGATTGGTCATTCGGCCCAACTTGTATGTGATTTTTCCATTCAGTCGAGCTTGTATGTGATTTGGTCATTTGATCGAGTTAGAAAGGGGATTGCCATTCAACTAAACTTGTATGTTAATTGACCATTCGTCTGAGTTCATAGGTAGATCATTGGGTCGAGCTCATAGGTAGTTCATTGGATCGAGCTCCTACTAAGCAAAAAGTTTTTTGTAAATGTTTAACAACGAGGTATTTATAAACCTAACTTAAAAAATAGATTACAATATGAAAGGTGTAAAGCCCATGAAAATATTCACCTTAAATAAATAGTATGAATTTTTCTCTTAGTATTATTATTATTGGTAACAATTTTTATAGATAAAAAATATGATTATGAAAAAAAAAGTGAACAGTAAAAGAAATGAATAGTAAAGAAAATGAATAGTTACCAATGGATAAGCACTCCACATAGAATGAATGATTGTAAGATTAAATTTGATCAAGTTGTTAATTAAAATATTATTTTTAATATAATATTAAAATAATAAATAATATTACAAAATTAGTGAATAGTAAAATTTTTTGGCGATAAATAGCCAAGATGAGGGGAGGGATTTTTGCACCAAGCACTAGTAAAAAATATGGATTTTACAGCGCACATTATGCCACGGTTCACCAGAAACCGCGACATAATGGTGCGCGGTGGCAGTTTTGTAAATAAATCAAACTTATATGCCGCAGTTAAATGGGGAACCGCGGCATATACCCCAGTCAACTATCATCTTTGACTCCACGTCAGCAAAAAAATTTAATAACAGGGGAATATGCCGCGGTTGGTCAGAGAACCGCGACATATTCCCCTGCCAATTTATTGCAGGGGCTGACTGATGGGGAATTTCAACAGGTAGCAGGGGGAATAGGCCGTGGTTCTCTGACCAACCGCGGCATATTCCCCCTGCTACCTGCTGACATTCCCCAAAAGGCAGTTGGGGGGATTCTGAACGTTGGGAAATAGGCCGCGGTTGGTCAGAGAACCGCGGCATATTCCCTGATCTGAGTACATTTTAAAAATTTCAGAGCATATGTCGCGGTTGGACGCTGAACCGCGGCATATATGTTAAAAAAATATCAAAAATGCCATTATGGATTATTTTTTTTAAATGAATAGGCCGCGGTTAAGTGTAGAACTACAACATATTCCCCCTTTATGCCGCGGTTAAGTGTAGAACCGCGGCAGATGCTCTTCTGAAGGTTAAAAAAAGATTGAACAGTTTCATCTTCTCCACGCTTCAGAATACGAATTCGAATTCTCCTCCGCTGCACCCCTGCCATTGCTTCGTTCTGTTGCAAGCCATTCTCTTCGTCCGCCGTTCTGCAGCGCCGCACCTCTGCTTCTACGCCGGACTCCAGTTTCTCCGCCGCGTCCCTTTTCTCCGCCGAGCCCCTTTTCTCCGCCGGACTCCAGCTTCTCCGCCGCGCCAAAACCTNGTGTGGAACTAACCTGGTTTGATTTCAATATATGCTGTGATCAAATATTCTTGCTTGATTTCTGAATTCGTGCTTGTGATCAAATATTCTTGGAATTGATTTGTATTGGTTTTTATTTNCTTGCNTGTGTGATTTGTATTGCTTGTGATCAATATATGACNGCGGGAGGAAAGAGTTTGTTTGAGGGGTAGAATTCGAATGTCAAAATCCTTGTTACTGTAAAGTAGTAAAGTAGAAAATCTTTATTACAAAAACAAAATTATGAAAGTGAATAAATTTTATAATAAATATTCATAATCTAATTTATTTAT
>NC_028357.1:36234091-36237411 GCF_000741045.1 Vigna radiata var. radiata
ATGAGGTGATCCCTTTTTTGGAAGCACACAAAGCTATTGTTAAGAATAAAAATCCAAGACAATCAGAGAAATGACAGTTGATGGAGCATAACAAAACATTTATNTCTTGGTTCAAATCTGAAATTGACAAAGAGCCACATTCTTCTCAAACTTTATTGTGGTTTGCAAATGGTTTGAAGTTTGATGTCGTGTGTTGTCAAGGTTATGAAGTCAATAATTGCACATTCTATATGAAGAAATTGGATGATAAAAGCACAGTACAAAATAGTGGAGTCAGTTTAGAAGCTGAGTCACTTCAATTTTCCACATCAAAAGATCAATCTTCTGTACTTGGATCAATGAGATATTATGGTAAATAGAAGAGATATGGGAGGTTGATTACACAAAGTTTTTTGTTCCATTATTCAAATGTAAGTGGTTTGACAATAACAGTGGTGTGAAAATAGATGAATCGGGTATGACACTGATTGATTTTCGAAAGGTGGGTTACCGAGACGAACCGTTTATCATGGTACATCAAGCATCGCAGGTTTTTTATGTCAAAGATTCTGCATCTGACCATTGGTATGTCGCTCTTGAAGGCAAAAAACAGATTGAAGTTAACGAAGACAATCTAATTAATATTCATATTGCTGACAACCATTCATTTCAAACTACAACAAATTTGGATGACCAATCTCTAGTTGACGACGATGTACATGCAATTCGGTCAGATCATGATGAGGGAATATACATATGATGAATCCATATCTTTATGTATGAATTTTCAATTTCTGTATAAGTATTTTATTAATATCACATAAGTTTTGCTTTTATACATTTCCTATGATTACTATTACATGTTTTGTTAAATTATATGATATTACATAAGTCTTTTATTAATATTCCATGTTGTTATTTATTTTGACAGATATATGGCTGATTATCCACATTCTTCAGGGGATGAGGCTCCCCTTACCAGATCCACTAGAGGACCCACTAGGATGAAACAACTATTGATAAGGAAAAACAGTGGTGAAAGAACTCCGGTGAATGTGAACGTCATCACGGGTGTGGCAACTGGCCCCTATGCAGATGACTTTCGATCATACCTTGGAATAGTGGCACGTGATAAGATTAACATTCTCATTCCATCTTTTGATCATGTGTCCGAGGTTGATCGGAACATTATATGGAACGATATATTGGTAAGTTGGTTAATATCATTTGAATTAAAATTTGTTTATATTGATAATTTTGTACTGATACAACTTTATTCTGTTTATTTCAGTTGACATTTGACATTCCAAATGTCGCAACACTTAGAAATAAGTGTTTGTCAACTGTTGCTGAAAACTTCAGAAACTTTAAAAGTAAGTTGACATCAAGATACATCTTTGGACACCTTAAACATAAGACTCCATGTACTTTATATAAGTTCATTGATGAGGAGACTTGGCAGCTTTTTAAAGAGAATTGGATGTCAGATGAATGACAAGTTAGTATAGTTGATATTATTCAATTCCTCATTAACAAATATATATCATATAAACTAATTAATTAATGTGTATGTGACAGGCAATTAGAAGCAAAGCACAAGGAACAAGTGCTCAAAACAAAAACCCCCACCTATTATCTCGTGGTGGGTATAGGAAGCTTGAGGAGAAAATCCTCAAGCAAAAGGCAGATGCTAGACCACCATCTCAGNGTGGTAGCCCCCCTCAGCCTCCTTCTCCACCATCTAGACATGAAAAAGGGAAGTTGGCTCGTACGAGACCATCGGGCACCTACTCTTCCGACACTGCACGGGAGATTTCTAAAAGAATTATAAGTTATCACTGTTCCTAAAATAATAATTATTGTCATTATACATACTACATTAAACTATTTAAAGAATAATGATGTTTTGTAATGTTACAGGACACCTTGGTTGAGCAGAGCTCCCAAAGTCAATTCACTCCAGAGGGTCGCCAAGATATTCTTGCTGCTGCGATTGGACGACCTGAGCACCCTGGACGTGTACGTGTTGCAGGTCCTGGAGTAGGAATTAAACATTATTTTGGGAGCTCTTCTCGTTATTCTTCATATGCTTACAGTGAAACACAAAGAGAAATGATGACAGAAGAGATCAGAAAAAAGGTCCGAGAAGACCTTAGAGAGGAGATCAAGGCCGAGGTTAGATTAGAGATGAGGGCTGAATTCAGCGCCATGTTCCAACAGCAGTTTGAGAGCTATGGCATGCGCCCGGTGCCATCTCCTGTACAGGAACCTGTTATCCCTCCCACAGGTAAACTTAATAAACATTTATGTGCAATTATTTCTATCTTTTGTATAATCTAACATTTACTCTGACAGGGAGAAGCGGGAAAGGAAGTTGTTCTGCACCAGCGATCCCAGAGGATGACATGGACGATGGTAGTCCATGTCTGTTATACATTTTAGAGGATACCGAGATGGTCCTGGTAGCTCGTGGAACAGTGTTTAGGTCAGCGACTGTATGCCATGGTATGCAACTATTAGAGGATGAGGTGAAGGTCTCAGTGGACGAAATGATCATACCAGATGCCTCGGTTCCTCTGGCCACAGAAGAGATTTTCACTGTGGAACAAGCATTGAAGTCGTTTATCACTTGGCCTAAANTTTTGGTTGGTCCAGTTTCTGACCCCTCAGTATGAAATTCTTCTTTACACTTCTCAATTTTAAAGGTTTTTTAGGTCAAAACTTATCTTATTTTTTCATGTAACAACAGATGCAGGCACAAGAGAAGATTCCTCTATCTGAGGATGATCCTCTCGCTTCATTGCATCTACTTGCTGACATCCTTGATGATAAGCCTTTGGAGGTTGAGTATGATGCTAATGTATTTGAGACAGGCTATGAGGTCCCAATATACCTTCATAGCCAAGATGTCTGTGAGCTTGCGTCGGGAACACAAGAGTTGGATATTTCAATTATTCAGCTATGGATGATGTAAGTCTATGAGCAATTATTTATATATAAAATTGATTTATATATCAAGTATCCTTACATCAAAGTTAATTTTTGATTTCAGGTATATGTCTGGGGTCAGTAACAAGTTGGGGCGTTCTGATGATTATGGATTCATTGATCCCCAATCAATTCATGAATCAAATGATTTTGATCAGATCAACCAGAATCTGATAAGAAGTTTTGGAAGCGGCAAAAAAATATACTTTTTGCCTTATATATCCGGGTAAGTGAACTTTGTTAACATAATAAAGTTCCATATGTGATTTTAATATTTAATAGTTAAGTTATTATGAATTTCAGGCGCCATTGGCAGCTTCTTGTTATGTCTATGCAAGAGAACTATGCTTTGT
>NC_028357.1:36238086-36281858 GCF_000741045.1 Vigna radiata var. radiata
TGTACATGTTTTTATATGCAGGTCTGTTTTTGTGGTAGTGGATATCACAAAAACAGACCTGCAATTTTAAAAAACTGCAGGGGAATATGCCGCGGTTGTTACCCCAACCGCAGCATAAAGTTCTCGTTTTTTTTTTTTTAAAAACAGACATATGGCCACGGTTAGTGCTAGAACCGTGGCATATACCTGTGTCTTTTACCGCGGTTCCAACCGCGGCATATACTGGAACAATTTCTTTTTTTTAAAAAAAAATTGGGTTTAGGCCGTGGTTCCCTGTACAATCGCGGCATATTCCCCAACTTTTTTGCCGTGGTTATAACCGCGGCCTAAAGTCTCTGACTTACTACCGCGGCTAAATATGTCGCGGTTCGTAAACCGCAACGTATAGTCAAAAATAACCGCGGTAATATCCCCTCGCTGCACTAGTGAAGAAGGAGAAATAAGTTAGGAAAGGAGGGAGAAAATTAGGAAAAAATTTTAGTTGCAAGAAGAGTAGAGGTTCTAGAGAGTTTTCGAGAACAACTTTTGAGCAAGAAAATTAAGTCTGGAAAAAAGGTAAGAGGAGCTAACCTTACTATGTTTTTATGTTGATGATTTAATATTGTTTTTATGTTGATGATTTAATATTATTATATGATTATCCATGTCTTGAATTTATGTGAAAAACTATGTTGTTATTTTGAACCTGTGAATAAGACATTCTGTTAAAAACTAGTTGAGGAACACTTTGGCTACAGGAAAAGGAAATACTTGGTACTTAAGTTGTCCATTGAGATGCATTTCTCTTTCTTGGAAGTCTACTCGATGAATTTTTAACTTAATTCTTATTGAGCAGATTATGTACTGTTATTATATTTTGTATCCATTTTATTATGTTGAATAAAATGCATACAAAAAAGGTAAGAGGAGCTAACCTTACTTTGTTTTTATGTTGATGATTTAATATTATTTTTATGTTGATGATTTAATATTATTATATGATTATCCATGCCTTGAATTTATGTGAAAAACTATGTTGTTATTTTGAACCTGTGAATAAGACATTTTGTTAAAAACTAGTTGAGGAACACTTTGGCTATAGGAAAAGGAAATACTTGGTACTTAAGTTGTCCATTAAGATGCATTTCTCTTTCTTGGAAGTCTACTCGATGAATTTTTAACTTAATTCTTATTGAGCAGATTATGTACTGCTATTATATTTTGTATGCATTTTATTATGTTGAATATGTAAACTGTAAAAGAAAAATGTAAGAATAAATACTCAATCAAATTTTGAAATTTAAATGATTGATATGATTTTCCATTATTTGAAGCTACATTAGTAAAACTCTAATTGCCACTTAGTCTACCTTTAGGTCAAACTGGAAATTTAATATATAGTTCATAAGACATAGTAATTAACTTTAGACGTCAAGATTGTAATTTGAGGATTATATTTAGAGGAAGTAATATTGTAATTTTTGGTAGAATGATCATCCCTTTATTACTATCCCAGAACAATCTAAACCTCCACTTCGTTTACCTTTAGATTAAGTTGAAATTTTGATGGATGATTCCTGAGACATACTACTATATTTCGGCCTCTCAGATTTGCAATTAGATGTCTATACTTAGAGAAATTAATTATGTATTTTAGAAAGAGTTGAAAATCACTTGAATATTTTTCTCAAGTTGTCTAAGTAAAATCTCAATCTCAAACTAATTAACCGTTAGATTAGTCTGAAAATTGGAAAGGTAGTTCTTAAGTTATATTAACTCACCTAGATTATTTGGATTATTATAGAAATTGTGGTGTGTTTATTAAAGATTACAAAACACCCTAATATTTGTTTCTAGACCACCAATGAAAAGTTTTACCATAGATTCTAGATTTATTGTGAAGTAATCTATCGTTCATATCAGACTGATGTGACATGCACTAGGAACAAACTTTTGAGTAATGTCATAACACATTAGATTGTTGATCCATAACTTTCAATTAGTAAAATTATGTTGAGAGTATAATCATTCTAGGTAAGTTAAAACTATAATATAATAATATAGTCTATAGGTATATATGTTACGATATTAATTTTGGGTATTGACACGATTATGTAATGATGATGGATTATTATCAATTCATGATTATTGATTGAATATGATTAAGTTAGATGAATGAGATGAAGTTATTGGTTGATTTTATGAAGAATTGAGTAAATATAAGGAATTATAATTATGAAATGAAGTTTAAAGGTTTACTATCCGGAGTAGTAGAGTTAAGTAGAGAACTTAGAAGGCTTATGAAAGCAGGCAAAAAGCGGTCTGACCATAAGGCTTTGACATAAGCAGAGTACCCGTAAGTTTTATAGAAGCAGGCAGAGAGCGGTCTGACCATAAGGCTTCAGAATATAAATATAGTATACTTGTAAAGCTTAAGGAAGCAGACAGAGAACGGTTTGACCATAAGGCTTCAGAAGTAAGCAAAGTATATTGGTAAGTGTAACACCCCTTCTCGAAGTGTCACAGAAATATTTTCCAAAATATAGGTTTACATTTAAAACCACAACATTTATTAATATTATACAATGAGAATGTCAAAGTTTGCAAGAGTAATTATTGGATTACAAATCGAATCTTAAAAGTAGTTTAAAATTACAAACCACAATGTTTCATAATTTAAAATACATATTTAAACCCAAAGAGTGTTTCCCAACGCATCCTCGCACTAAATGTCTTCAGTTTTACCTGAAACATCATCTACTCTCATATAACAACACGAGTTATATGATCATCGTAGACACACAAGTAGGGTGAGCTAACCGAGTTATACAGATAAACTTACTTACACACTTTGAATATTTAATAATATTATTATCATAATAATAGGATCATATCTCACTTCTCATCTCTCACATGTAACTATTGGATCTATCTCGTTTTTTACACATATGATAAACATATACCAAAATCGGTCCCTCATATGGACCACGGATAAGAGCCATCCTACGCACACCGCTTTGGACATATCTCCTTGGTTCTACAAGGACTTACGAGTAAAAATATTGGTGAGTAACATCCATTCACCAAGGACAATACTCAGCACAAGTTAGAAACCCTTGACGAGATATTTGTACCCTCTTGAAAAAGGAAAAGTAACAAGACTCGAATCCACCTATCGCCTTACATAGACAAAAGTAAATCATCCTTTTTAACTATCGAAATAAATATAAACCTCCGATTATACACGGTTATTCTAAAAAAAATCACCACATATGAAAATTTACTTAAAGTCTAAAAGATAAAAACGTCTACGACAACATATTGTCAATTATTACCTCTATCAATTGTAATTAATTTCTTAAAATCTACTAATGAAGTTTTTACTACCACTAGTACAAAAATCATATTTTATGACGTACAAAAACGAACTATGACGTACATAGTTTTGTACGTTATAATAGCTCTACACTACAATTTTCTTTTTACCAGTATGGAGAATCAAAGTGTAGACCATGCATATCGAATTGGGCAAAAGAAAGATGTCATTGTATATAGACTAATGACATCCAAAACGGTTGAAGAAAAGATCTACAGGAAACTGGTAATTTGTCCCCTTCTTAATGCAACGAACATACATGGAAACGAAGACATGTATATACACGTGCTCATGCATGCAAAATCATGAAACTGTGTGTGTGTGGCAGATGTATGTCATGGTTTTGATTGAATTACATGGCAACAAAATAAGTGAAGACATTGATAGACTTTTTTTCGTACACATTGCATGTTTTATAGGTATATAAGGGAGGATTATTCAAAACTGCTACCGAGAAGAAAGAACCGATTCAGTACTTTAGCCAACATGTATAATTTGTCGGACCTATTATTAGTTGAAAAATGCACTTGCAAGTTCACTAAGGTGTGATTTCGTGTAATCTTCAATTCATCCCTTTCAGGATCTTAGGGAGCTTTTCCACCTTCTGAAACAAGGATTTGATGTATCTGTTACCCAAAGGCAATTGAATGAGGAGCACGATCGTCAATATACAATGTAATGAGAGTCTACAATTGGGAAATGTGTTCAAATTTTCTCATTTTGGTGTTCATTATGAAAATTTAATAATATGACAAAATAGTATGTTTTAGGAACTACCTTTTTTTTCAAAAAATAATCTATTTTTGAAAATAGACCATTAGGAAGCTGTTGAAATTGTAATTATTTATTCTTGACATTCTTTCTTCTTCTTCGGAGCCAGCACAAATTTTAAGTTGACATCCATAAAAAACTGCAGAAAAGTTTAACAAATTATGATAAAAAAAAGAAATAATTTTAATGAATGTGAACATAAATAATTTTACTCAATATCAATTCGAAACACTTTTCTCCAGTATTCATATAAAAAAATGGACTGATTTTAGAAACGGTGTCATAATATGTTCGTAAATTTTTGCTACGTCATAAAATATGTAGACCTATTATAACGTACAAAACTATGTATGTCATAACTCGTTTTTGTACGTCATAAAATATTATTTTTGTACTAGTGTACACCGAAGCTTCGTTACACAATAATATGTATAAACCTAAAATATTATCAATGTGAGTATAAGAAAGTTCTGAAATTTTTTGTAAATAATACTAAAAAATATTATTCTCCACATCAAAGAAGGAAGACACGCGAATAACTAGATAGAATAATTAAATTAAGAGAAAATAATTAAATTAAAAGTAAATAAAATCCACTGTATAAGGTCATGATAAATGGTTTTCAAAAGACTAGAACACGTTGACGTAAAAATATTGATTCTTATATGTTTGTTCTGAGTAGTCCTCGTTGGAAATAATTGATTTCACTAAAAGTATAATGGATACTTATACAAAAGTATAGATCCAAGAGAGTGCAAAGAATTTTGCAGTTCTAGTATATATGCATCGAATACAGTTTATATTATTAAAGAACCATTGAATAAATCAAAAGGAAATACACAAAGTTGATAGTAAAAATCTATGAAGGAGGAATCAGCTTTAATCCATGCTTTCAATAAATAATGTAGAGACAAGTTAGATTCATTCATTCATTCACAACTTACGGACCAACAAACAACTCAAGGTAAGCACATAGTCTATACCTAGATTAATTTCCTTACTTTCCAACATGAATAAAAGAAATGGATCAACTCTCCTACCTTAAGTTCAGAAAGCTTTGTTATCTCTTGTTGCTCTACTGCTACTCTCCTTGAAGGTTTTATGGCTCTTCTATTCACCAAGAAACTCAGATTATTCTCACGTTCACTCTTCTATATTTCTAATTGTTTTTGTTAATTTCATTAGACTAGAAGGCTGACGTTTTATACTTGTTTTCAGCAACCTAATAGTTTAGACGATTCTAATCAAAGAAGAACCAAGCCCTTTTAATTTCCATTCCTTGTCTTCACAATTACTTTCAAATTTTGTGCATGTTTTGTTTCATTTCCTTGCAAACAATAAGTTTTGTTGTATGAAGCTAAATTATCACATAAGCTAGGGTGGAAAGGAAAAGGAGAAGATTATGAGTTAGAAAAAAGAGAAAGTTATACGTCATGGATGATGAAAATGAGATAGCTACTACATTCTCAACCACAAAATCTGAATTATTAACATTTATGTGACAAGGGCATCTTTCCTAATCCAATGCTATTAATCCAATAATAATTGTAATAAAGAGTTTTTATTTCTCAAGGTGGCATATATGCAAAGCTTAATTCACTAATTTTTAATTCAAAATGATAAATAATTTAAAAGAAAACACATCCAAGACAATTACAACCTTTATTAATTGTAATTAATTTTTTAAAATTTGCTAATGAAATTTTTATTAAACCTACTGTCCACTATCTTTGCAAAAGTTACCATTCTTCAATAATTAAAGATATAGCTTCTACCAAGAAAATGCCAAAATTTCGTATGCATGGTTTTTATTTATTATTAGTGTGTGTGTGTGTATATATATATATATATATATATATATATATATATATATATATATATACAATAAACTTTAATTTAAACTTTAAATTAGTAAATACGATGCAACTATCAATCATAATTTCATCATAGACAGCAGAAATATTAAGTTTCATAAAATTCATCTTTATTTGGGAATAACTTTCTTAGGAGAAAAATAAAATAATTTTTTGTATTTATTTCGGGTCTCACAGTAAGGTTTATGGAAATGAGAATGATGATTTTGAAGAAAGATGAGAGATGGTATATTAAGTGAAATAATGGTTTCAGGATAATTGTGTGTAGAGATATGTAGTAAAGTATAATTGAATTATATATTTTAGGAGTAAGTTTAATGATTTTATGTTAACGGTTAGCTTACTCTTATTTGTTTGTGCTATGATTGTATAACTTGTATTATACGTGAGCAGATAATGTTGCAGATGCAATTGAAAGAACTTAAAGATGAGGAGAGACTTGCTAGGAAAATCTTTCAAGTGCTTTTTGTTAAAAATAAATTGTATCATAAAATTATGTTGTGTAAGACTTGTAAGTTTTATTTTGAACTTATGGTGAAGATTATGTTATTTAAAGTTTGTAAGTTTGAAATTGCACATTTGTTAAATTAAATTAATGTTTTGATTATGGAGATCAAATATTAAATTCAAATTTTGCTACTCGTAATACCCTTAAAAATGTGTGAGATGTTACTAAGGGTCTCTTCACAACTGCCACAAATAATTGATTATTCTAAGTTGATAATCAATTATTGTAGAGGCATTTAAAAAATCAATTTTCTCTTGGGATAATTAATTATCTAAAGAAATAATCAAATTATTCTTAAGGTACTTTGTCAATTCTGAACATTTACTAGGATAGTTAAGTCTAGTATACAACTTGTTGATTGATTTGATAGATGCTTTTGGGTCCACTTTGAGTTGATAAATGTTGCAGAGTTCTAGACATTGTAGTACTAAACGCATCAAGTTCCTAAATGTTGTAGAGTTCCAAATGTTGTAGTACCAAGACACTTCTGGTGTGTTCACTTGAAAGTGATGGGAAGTGATTGGGGGAGAGTGATTGAGTGGATTTGAGGGTAATCTTTTTTGTTGTTTATTTGAGTGAATTTGGAGATAAACGAGAATGAATTTTGAAATAAAATTTGTGAGAATTGGTGTAGGATTTAGTTTATATGACAAATTAAAAAAAATTACTTCAAAATTCATTTTCATTTACCTCCAAATTCATTCAAATAAACAATAAAAAATATTATTCTCAAATCCCCTCAATCACTCTCCCCTAATTACCTCCGATCACCCTCAAGTGAACACACCCTTCAGGTTCCTAGACGCTATAGTACTAGACGCTGTAGTACCATACGCTTCAGCCTAAACTTTGTAACTCTCCAGGCGCTGTAAAGATCCAGACACTATAAAGCTCCAGATGTTGTAACTCTCAAGACGGTGTAATTACAAGTCTTCAATAATTGAATTTTCTCTTTTAAACCAAATCATTTTTTAATTTTTTAATCTTTGTCCAAGATATCATCATCAAAATTCATCTTCTACTTTTGCCAATATGATTCAATAGATGTCTTATTGACTGCAAACTATGTGATATTGGTACTGATAAATAGTATGATACCTTTGTCTTGAATAACTCATAATATATCTAACAAACTAAGCAGTATTCGATCACATGTAGTACAATTTCAAAAAATTAAAAAAAAAACTACAAATTGGTACGTGGTACTAACTTTAACACGTTCATATAGTACTAATAAAAATGATCAAATTAAATTAGTTTTAAAAATTTTAAACCAAATTAAAAAAAAAACTGAAAAATTAAGTTGACATTTCTTTTTTGACAAAAATAAAAAACAAATGAATAATTATACCTAAATATAAATAACAAACATCACATTGTTTTCTTTAATCTTCATAAAATAAAATTCAATAAAAATCATATGTGCTATGTGCATGTGTCATAAAGTAGTTACGTGGGTGAGTGGAAATACTTTAAGTAATAGACCACTTTTCTTTCTTATGTTAAAAACGAAAAACAAAAAGGAACACATATAAATTCTTTAAACTTTGAGTGAAGTTTGTATAGTTTACTCCATAAACTTTTATGCTGATAAAAAGTTAGTAAGAGAAGATATTTTCCAATTGATATTATATTAATAACCAATACAATAAACAGATTAATTATTACTATTATTATTATTATTCATGTTTTAATTTATTTGCCATTTATAAACATTTAGTTCAATGGGAAAGATCGTTAATTTACTATTGGAAATGGTTTTGGACCGTATTTTGGATTTCTTTAAAAGTTAGAAATCAAAGTCCAATAAATCAATTGAAATATAAAGTCAGATTTCAATACGATTAGATGGAGCCTACCAATGCAAACAGAAGCAAAAGGCACGACCTTTACTATTTACATTCCCCGTATTACTAAATACATTTCATTTTTCTATTTTTTACCATAAAAATACTCTTTTTGATATAAGAATATTCAAAATCGTACTTTCGCACCCATCTTTTTAATTTTTTAAAAACCATATTTTTTTCATCTATTATCTTCATTATCCTTTAAACATATTTTTGGACACCCATCACTATTATGCTTTAAAGTCCTCATAGCTATATCTCTATTTTTTTAGTTCAAAATGATAAAATTTTATCATGTATTTAATGACCAGTTAGACAATTTTAAATAGAATGATAACTATGACCATATATTACTTCTGAAACTGTACAGTTGTAATTAAAAGATCGAACTGTTAATTTAAAGAAAATTTACTTCTAATACTGATTAATTTAAAATAAAATATGACTATTATTAATTAAATTATCATTAATTTAAAACACGTTACAAAGTCTATAAATATAGATAAAGAAATAAATAATAATATTTAATACAAATTAATAGCTTAAACTCTTGAATTTTTATTAATTTTCACATCATAGTATTTATGTAAAATCTCCAAACATACTAATAGAGACAAATGGTAACAAAAGACACATCATAATCAAACAAACCTTAATGTGAATTTAAACCTGTTTCAACCGGTAAAATTTTGTTTCAATTTTTCAAAACTTATGTTCTTGAATCTTTTTAAGTAGCCTAGGAGATTATTGTATATTTCTTAAGTTTTCCAAGTCTCGTATTAAGAGAGAAAGTATCTAAATTTTTATATTAATACCTAGCTTGTGTTTTTAGATAGCTTCAATGCATTGAATTTGTACATGTAAAGGTTTGGGCTACTTCTTTAATAAATCTTTTCGCTTGGAAATTTTTTTATTCATAAAAAAAGTATTTTAAATTTTAAAATTATTTTATTTACAAATAATTATATCTTTCAGACTTTCTGGAATGTTTAGAATTTTGATCTTTGATTATACAACATTATTCTTAATAATTTTTTAACGTGATTATTATTATTATTATTATCATCTTTTATTATTATTATTATTATTATTATTATNTTATTATTATTATTATCCTTAAGCAATATATATATATGTATATGTATATATATATATATATATATATATATATATATATATATATATATATATATATATATGTATGTATATATATATAAAGTTGTTTTACAATTGAAAATGAATCAAAAATATATCATGTTCTTTTATGTTATTCCAAAAAACTACGCAAATTCTTATACTATAAATAACTTGTAAATTCAGCAATTATTGTACATGTACACTCTCAATTTTTGTTATCTTAGTATTTTCTTAAGTTTTTTTTTTGCTTACAAAAAGAATTGCCATTTTTTTGTTTTTTCACTTTTTATGTACTCTTTTATTTTCCTTTCCCACTAAGAGAACTTTTTTTTTTTCAGCTGAATTTTGACAAAAGTCTGTTATAATACACACGATTAAATTTCATGTTGGTAGGAGTAATTGATAAATCTTTGCATATATTTTTTTTCTTACCTATTTTACTTTCTTATTTTTTAAAGAATTTAATTAAGTTATTAAGTTGAACCATTGCCCCAGTGCTTAATTTTTATAAATGAAATAAAATTTACTCAAATCTCTTATTAAGTTAATTCTTTCGGTAAACGTTTTCCCATGAAATTGTAATACTGGATAAAAAGTACTTCATGTTTGTAATATATTTGGCATTTAATTTTTCAACATTAACTAATTTGATTCGATATAATAAATTATGTAATGTAATTGTTAAAAGGCTGTTAACATTTTTTTTTTAAATGACAATACTAAAGTTTATAACTAAATATTACTATTAATATTTTACATAAATAAATAGTTACAATATTTTTAAGTTTTAAAAGTATTAAATAAAAGGATAAAATTGAAAAAAAATATGTATATGTAATTATAGATATATAATTATAAATGTAGCTATAGATAAAATAAATTTTAGTTATTAAAATAAAAAATATTGTAAGTAATATTTTTAAATAATTTTTTGAATATGAATAATTATTTAAATTTGAAAAAAAAATGGTTACTAACATGATAAAAGAGTAAATAAATATTTTATAATTTATAATGAATAATTATTTGAATTAAAAAACTAGTTACTAGAATTGTAAAACTGAAATAATATTTTTATTATGAGTTATTATTTAAATTTAAAAATTAAAAATTAAGAGAATAAAATTGAAAAATGAAAAAGAACATTAAAAAAAGTGTATCCTCTTTATATATATAATTATAGATTATAGATTTAGATAATTATTTTAATTTAAAAAATCTTTATTAAAGAATAAAATTGAAAAACACGAAAACAAAAAATAAATTGCTTATATATATATATATATATATATATATATATATATATATATATATATATATATATATATATATATATATATATATATATATATATATATATATATATATATATATATATATATATATATATATAGTATAGTATAGTATAGTATAGATGCATTAGAAACTATAGAAGCTAAAGTAAATTTAAGTCTAATTGTTATTAAAAATCTAATGTAATTCTAAGTCATATGATTAAGTTAAAATAATAATATATGTTATGTTTATGAAAAATTTAAAAAAAAAATGAATACAGTTTTAACTCTTATTCAATAAGATCATATCAACAATGTTAATATATAAGATAAATAAATTCGATACATCTACGCAGTCATGAAGGAATGTGTTATAAATATTTATAACGAGTTCTCGTAGATTGGGAAAGCTAAACAAATCATTTTTACAATATAGAATGTGATTTTATTATTTGATGTTTTTACATTTATGTAATTTGTATTCTTTATGAAAAATAAAACATATTCTTATACCAATTATAAGTTTTGATAATGAAAAAAAAATATTTTAAAAGAATTTTTTATAATATTTTAATATAGAAAACGTGTAATTTTTTTTATCGAAATTTAAAATATGTCTAATATAATAATAAATGAATAAATAATTAAAGAAAAAAAGACACATATATTATGTTAAAATATTTAAAAGAATCCGTTAAAATATATTTTTTCTATAGTATATCTATAATATTTAAATGATTTAATTTTTATATACTTTTTTCATATGTGCATAAAAGAATTATGTGGTATTTAAAAAATAAGTTAGATATATTATCATCATAAAGGGTAACGTTTATTTATGAAAGAGACTAATGACAATTAAAATAATAAAAATATACAAAAAGTAAACAACTTCAATTTTATAGAGTAAGATGTTTTTCAATATAGATTTGTCAAAAGAAGGGGGGAGAAGGTTGAAACTAGAAACGTGTGAAATATTTTTCTTTAAATATTAATGAATAAAATATTGGATTTAAATTTATTTTAATTTAAAAATGAAATCTTATTTGTTAGAAGAATTAAACTAACTTAATAAGGTGGAAAAGGGAAGAGAAGTCAACCCATAACGTGTAAGAGACACTAACTACTACTCTTGCATTGCTTAAAAAAGGACCCCACCATGTTTTCTGCTCTCTTGGCTTCACGTTTTTCACTCTTCCACTTATTACACTGTCCAAACCAACCAACCAAACAAACGGTTAAAAAAAAAAAAAAAAAAACCAAAAACGCGTGGACTTCAAACGCTTTCGCCACCACAATTCATAATTTTCCTCACATCCGCGTCTGTAACACTTTTCACATTTTGAAAACAGAGCCACAAAAGAAGAGAAGAGAAGACGGAGTAAACGACGGTGTTTCCAACCTTTAACTCTGTCATCTCTCAACTCAAAGTCAATCCCTCTTCTTCTTTTCTTCTCCAGTTCATATCTGCGCGATTACCGTTTCCGGAACCGGAGAGGACGAGAGCATGGCCGTAGCTGATCCCAAGCCTCACTCCGAACCCAAGGTCTGGAACTTCTTCAAGCTTCCCTTTCGCCATTCCACCTCTGCAACCTCTACGACTTCCTCTTCTGCTAACCTTCACCTCCATCACCACCATCACCACCACAACCCTAACAATCTTCCCCTCGAGGGCTCCACCTCCCACACCTCCAATTCCGTTTCCTCCGTCGCCAGATCGCTTCTCCCAACACGACGTCGTCTCAAGCTCGATCCCTCCAATAAGCTTTACTTCCCCTGTATAAATTCGTCTTCCCCTTCAATCCTTTTATATGGTCGTTTTTCTTTATGTGGTTCTGCTTGCATGCAATAATTGCTTTCATCGTGATCTAATTTGGATATTTGGCTTTAATTTCTATTTACTGTTTTTATTTGCAATTTAGTAAAGGTGCTTTAATGCTTTAATTGGACTCTGCCATATATGGAAGTCTTTGGTTTGGGCGAAAATCGTTGTCCCCGTACTCTCGGCATCGCGTAAAAGATGTTGCATGTAGTTTTTAATGATGTACTTTCCTTTCTCGCTCGTTCATTTCTGGCTTGTTAGGTAACAGTGTTAGTAATCACAGTCCATTTCTTTCCGAAATTGAAAGCGGGCTGGAGATGAAATTTGGGGAAGGCCTTGTTTGGATAAATTTTTAAGTGGACACGTAAGGAAGTCATGAAATTATGAATGTAAATGAATCGAGTTTCTTTCTTGAGAAATCAACTTGTGTATTTTTATTTTGGGACTTGAAAGTAGTAAAATGAGATAGCTTATATAAAAAGAATTTATGAACATAAATTGGTTTTTAGGTTAGGGGCATAGATGGAAGTTCAGTTCATTTTACTTATTTATTCCCCTCTCATAAGGACTTTTGGAAAAGTTCTTTCAATCATGACGATAATAACAAAGGTAATTATTCAATGTTGCTGCTGTTGATGGTTTTTGAGTATGCTTGCCATCTTTGTTTAAGTGGATAGTGGTATTCTAGGGATGGAAACTGTATATCTATAGTTTATTGCTTAGGTGGAAAGTCAAAAGGTGAAAGAATGTTCAAGAAAAGGTTTGACAGTAGTTCCAGGGCTAGCTTTGTTGATTTCAGTGTTCCTTTTGTTCCTTTTTCCTAATTTTAATTTTTGTTCCTTTATAATCGTTAAGTCATTTTCCTTCAAATTCCTTTGACAACGATAGGCTAGACTAGATAAGTGTTCATCTTGAATTCACAAGTCTTGCAAACAAAATATATGTGAGATGAATTGCTTTCTGAAGATTAATTACTTATTAGTTTTTTGCTGCTCTGAGTTTTGCATTTTCTCTGTATTAAGCATTTCACTTTTAATTGTAGCAACAATCTTAATTTCCTTGCAATGGAAGTTATTAACTGCTGCTACTGTGCTACCAAACATTTTCTCTCTTGAAAATGTTTCTTTTTGCATGAAGATGTCAAATATAACCAAGTTAAATTTGCTAAGCTTTGATACCATTCACAAGTTACATGTAGTGGAAAGTATCAATGGTGTGAGAATCATAAAGTTTGAATGTAATTGCTCATATTATTGAGATACAGGAGAAAATAAGTTTGAAATTCTCTTTGGTTCTCTTGGCTTCTCATGTGACTGCCCTGGTGGGTGCAGAAATATGGACACACAGACTTCTCTTTGCTTTGGTGGCTTTTTATTCTATTTTTTTATAACCTTTTCATTCCAATATTCAACATGATTGGTTGATTTACTTATTCTTATATTACATAACTCGTTTCTTAGTTTCTTATTATCTTGTGCAGATGAGCCGGGCAAACAGGTTAGGAGTGCCATCAGGATTAAAAACACCAGTAAATCTCATGTAGCTTTCAAGGTATGGGGAAAACATGTCCAGCTATTATTTATTCCTGTTTCTATAATTTTATTTTCTCCATTTGCAATTTCTGAATTTTTGTTGTTTGAGGTAACTTCCATGATGTCTTGAACTAAACTATTTGCAAGAATCTGTTACTAAGTTACAGTTTTGCAGGAGAATAAGACAGTAACTTATTTAGTCCACCTATTAATCTATTAGTAATAGAATTAGGCTATCTGTTTTAACAAAAATTCTTTGTTTTCCATTTAAAATTTGCATTTATAGTTTCAAACAACTGCTCCCAAAAGCTGTTTCATGCGTCCTCCTGGAGCCATCCTTGCCCCTGGTGAGAGTATCATAGCTACAGGTAAATAATATTTGATGTCTGTCTATATCCTTTCTTAAAACAAAAGATCATCATAAATACAAGGCCTGGTTATCTCACTATTTGTATTTTTGCTATCTAGTGTTTAAGTTTGTAGAGCAACCAGAAAATAATGAAAAGCCTGAGAAAACTGGACTCAAATTTAAAATCATGAGCTTGAAGGTGAAAGGATCAATTGATTACGTCCCTGAACTGGTTAGTTAATTTTTATTTTTGCTGAAAACTTACTGTTGCCATGAATAAGATAAAATGTTGTTGCTATTGATTTTAGTTTCATCACTACTATTTTATGTGTTTATTTTACTGCAATAAATTGTTTGTTCTTTTGGCTTAGTTATATATAAATGGAGAAGGAAAAGGTTGTCAAACTCTCAAGTTTACTCTTAAACTCTTGCAAGCTTTCGATCCTAGGTAGATGAAATGAGTTAACTCACTATCAAACTCTTTTGTGAGTTCACTCGGGTAAATTCTGTAAACTCATATCAACTCACATAATCTTTCGAGTCAAGTAAGAATTAACTTTGAAATCAATGGAATTTTCCCCCTTTAATGACCCTATGGGGACAATATTTTATTTGGACGCAAAGTATTTGAAGAAATTTGAAATGTTTTCTCTTTAAGAACTTTTTTTTAATGAATTTATACATGTAGATTCTCAACTCTGAGTGTATGAGAGTTCCATGAGTTAGATTCTCAAGTTTAGCAACCTTGGAAAAGGATGTATATTCTCTGGTTTTTGTTAATTACTCTATGCATATAAATTTTGTCCTTTTAATCATTAAAACTTTATAGCCTTTCAATAGATTCATGTGCATAGTATTATGAGCTCTGGAGGTTTTTGTATTATTATTAATAATAAGGCTCACTTTCTCATCCATGTTTGTCTGTCTCTCTCTCACACACGTCATACAATTCAGCACAATCAAAATTTAAGTTCTTCTGTTGTATATGCTAATTTCTTTTCAGTCACTCTAGCGGCTTAAAATCTCTGCTGGGTGAACACTGATGTGCCTTCAAAATATGCTGATTCCCTGTCCTGTGCCTGATCCCTTTCTCATTGTCTGTCCTGATCCCCCTGTGCCTTCAAAATACAAAATACACTGATGGACACTGATTTTGATGTTTTAAAATATATTAAAAAGATTTTTGAAGTACCAACATCAGTAGTGCATTGTTAATGTTCATCAAAAAACAACACCGAAAAATCTAGTAGAGAATCTGGACTCAGATATCTTCTACACTGTTTGAACTTATTCATCTGTTTCTAAAATGATATTACTTTTTCTCCCTGGAATCAGTTTGATGAGCAGAAGGACCAAGTAGCAGTGGAGCAGATTCTGCGAGTTGTTTTTCTAGATCCAGAGCGTCCTTGTCCTGTGAGTACTGAATTTATTTTCTTCACTGTTCATTTTTGTATTTTGAGCCAATGTTAATACTAGTTACACTTTTCCCTTTTTCTTCACTTGTTTCTTAATATATGCGTTGCTTTACTTGGATGAGACATACAGTATCAACTATTTATGTTGGTATTTATGAGATGTCTGCATATAATGTAATAAACTTATTTCATGCTAACAAGGGTCGTTTTTTTCTTGTTAAGGCTTTGGAAAAACTGAACCGACAACTAGCTGATGCGGATGCTGCCCTTGAGGCACGTAAGAAACCTGTGGAAGATGCAGGTCCAAAAATTATCGGGGAAGGGCTCGTCATAGACGAATGGGTATGTTTACATAGCTTTCGATTAGAAGTTTTTCTTCGGTTATGTTACTTTTAGTAAATGCTTCATCTGTTAATAACCAATGATTATGTTTTCAGAAAGAGAGGAGAGAAAGATACCTCGCAAAGCAGCAGGGTGAAGTGATTGTAGATTCTGTATAGGGCGTTGATCTGAATACCTATAGGAAATGATATTGCCGCCAAGGAAAATGTTATATTAAGAGAAACAATTATCAAAATTACAGCTTCTTTTTCTTAGAAAATTTTCAGGTGAATCGCAAGTGTACTTTGGTGAAAACTATGCGTGTGTGTGTGATCTGATCATTCTCTATGTAGATAAATGTCATTTTGTTTTTAGGCTCTTTTTTTCTTGGGAATAATTTTGATGGATTGATATGAAATAGTTCTGTTCAATTTCTTCATGTGATCAATGATTTGCTCTTAGTCTGTTTTGCTACGATTTCATTCAGATGTAGATGTGGCTGAGATTCTCGACAACTGAAGATAGTAAGATATTGATTTTAGTATTTCGCATTGGCCATAGAGTAGGTAATGATGTTTAATCGTATCTATCTTATGTACTTTGTATTAGCCAAAGAGGGAGCAATTTTTTTTCTTAATCATGTTGAACTTTTTGGCGGTTAATGCTTGTAGTTGGCAGTTTTTCGTGTTTTTCATTCAAAATTACATTTTTGAAAATAAAAATGACCCTTTGAGTATGCCTCTTCGCCTATTAAAGACATTAACCCTTTTATCATTAAATATCCTATTGTGCATTTATTTTCCTTGTGAAATTTTCATGTAAATACCATCAATTATTGGTCATCTTCGTATGTATTTGTTATGTTTGGAAGCACTTAAAGGATGATAGTTGGACCTTTTCTTAATGCCCTTTGAGATTTGTAATGTCATCATCATAGATTGGAAGTAATATTCCTGTCATCAATGTGAGAGGAATTTGCTTCTACTGAAGTTCCTAGATGTTAAAGTAGTGTCTTCTTCCAATGCTAAATTTATTTGCAGAGAATTTATGTATAGTAACTAAGATGAACCGTCTCACTTTCATGCATTCTGCAATTTTATGCATAGAAACATAAGCTTTATAAATGTTGGTAGTGTCCATGCTTAATATCCTTTCTTAAAATAATTAGCATTTGTAGAAAGGGCTGTTAGTTTAAAATTGATCACTTCTCTATAAATCATTTTGCATGATCACTCTGACAAAGCAATCCTTACAACGAGCACCATTGGTGGATTTAATTTGATATCTGGTCGATAAGTGATTGTCCGAACTTAGTTTTGTTTGATTAATTTTATCATATCAAGGTGAAGAGTTTAACACTTTTTTAATACATTGTATTGTTAAATTTATTAAAAATTATAAAATCAAGGAGGCGTTTATATAGTTTAATGATAGTGTATACATAGTTTTGAATCATATATATAAGAATTTTTCAACTTATCGAGAAAAATTGTTCTGACAAATTTTCTCGAGAAATTTGATAAATATTTTCGTCACTAATTTAATTTATTGATAAATTTTGTTTCTGTCTAAAAAACTTCATCAATTAGAATAATAATTTCTTATAACATTATAGTTTACCGTATCAAGTTAAATATAGAAGTTTTTATTTATTTTTTAAATGGACAATGTCAATAATTACAAGTTATATTATTTTATAGTAATTCCATACATTTAAAAAATAATCAAATGTAAATTTAGTTTAGTTATTGAAATTATTTTATCTCTATTTTAGTAACTTGTAGAAAAAAAGTCAAGACTACTAGAAGACATGAACTTATTATCTTTTCCACTCATTCTCCTTTATAAAAATATTTTATCATTAATCATACAACTTTTTATGAAATTTAATCTCAATGTTTAATTTTTTTTTAACTTTAATCAAATGTATACTTTTATTCTCATCACCTTCTAAACGAGATATTAGAAAACTCCTCAAATAATTTATAGTAATATATTTGAGGATATACACAATTTTAAATCACATAATCTTATTAGTAAACAATTATTACTTAATATATTACAAAATAATCTAATAAAATATATTACTTAATATTTTAAATTATTTTAAAATTTAATATGAAAGTAATCTGTGTGATTTTACTTCTTAATTATGAGAAAAGTTGTGAAAAATATTACGGGTCCTTACGTATTACTGAGTTCAAGAGGGTGACTTTCGAAGAATTATATTTTTTGTTCACTCTCATGATGTTTTTTCTTCACCTTCGTGGGGTGTTAGAAAAGTAAAACAAAAAACTATATATTATGATTTTTGGATTATGAATTCAGGAAAATGTTTCAGATGTTACAATCTCAAATACGTTTTTGGATTTAAATACACATCTTGGACTGTCTAATTTAAAAATATATTTCCGATTGAACTATAGTACATTTTCAGATTACATAATTTAGAAACATGTTACAAATTACATGATTCTGAACTTATATCTGTATTACATAATTTGAAAGTACATTTTAAATTGTAAAACTAAAAATGCATTTTTAGATTATGTAATTCAAAAACATATTCTAAATTATACAATCTATAATACATTTAGGAATTATGCAATTTACAATATATTTTCAAATTAAAAAATATATTCCAAATTAGAATAAATTTTTGAATGATTTGGACTTTTTCCACACGTACGGAGGCGCAGGAAGAAAGTGTCTTTTGAGTTTTTTTTTTCTGGGCTTTCATTAGGTTGAATGGGCTTCCATTTGAATCATATCCATTTAAAAGGCCAGAGGTGTCAAAAAGTTAAAAGTGGTTTCACCCAATTTCTTATGTACACTCATTTTTTTTTTTGCATAATTTTTTAAGTTTAGCATATATACAGTCTCATTTTTCCAGTATAGTAAACAAAAGTTTTTATTTCAAAAATATATTTTTTATTATAATTATATTTTTTTATCATCTTAAAACTGTATTTTATAACATTAAAATGTTCAATTAAACAAAATATCATGCTAATATTGTTTGTTTATTAACTTAACAGACAAATAATTTAAGGTGATAAACTAAAAGTAATCAATTGCAAATTTTGAAGTTGGGTTTAAAAATTGAAACTAGATTTGAAAAATCTAATATAATTGTGTTATATTTCTTATTTGTTTGTTATTTTAAAATTTTAAAAATAATTTTAGGCTAGGGTTGAAATAAAATTATATCAGATGAAATGTGTATGTATGACTTACCTTAGTATTTATTAACAATGTTTACAATGTATTTTAAATGATAATTTATTAGTACTAAAAATATGAAATATTTTTTTGTTATTTTTTACATGTATTTAAGTAGTTTTGTTAATGAAATTAGGTTGTGATGCAGATTTAAACATTGGTTATAATTAAAAGAAAACTCTTTTTCAAGGAAACTTAAAGTATTTTGGCATGATAGAGGGAAATTTATTTGATAATGATTTATTCGAGAAACAAATTAGGTATGGACTTAAGCTTAATTCACACAATAACAATTACAAATGCATACTTAATCATTGATTACATATTATTTATTTTTATTAATACGATAAATAATAGAGAGTTTGATAATGAAAAGAAGCATCTTAAGGGAGATTTCATGTCACGATATTATTCTCACGGAACCTAAGATATATATTTATTAACTTACGTTAATAATTAAGTGTAATTGCTAACGTCAAAGATGCATTTAGATCCACAATTGAAAAATTAGTGACCAAAGTTGTTATATTACTATAATATATAATGTTGAAAATTGAATACTTTATTTCATTTTTTTCGTGAGGTAAATTGTTAATCATCACTTCCATAATGTCTTCAATGGAATCATTACATTGGAAGGAGAAGTTTTAGTTCAACCATTAGGAAATAATATTTATTTACACATGTTATGAACAATGAGGTGATTTTATTCATATTTTAAGTTAATAATATGTTAACTTTTTAAAGTTAATTTAGTTAAGAAATGAAATTTAAGGCTAATTCAATTTTATAAAATTGTTTCATAAAACAAGATTTACATTCCTTTGTTTATATTGTAAACTAATTTTATATTTAGTTAATGTGAAACTTTTAATATTTAAAATCTTGTTTCTTTTTTAAGTTATTATGAGAAATGATTATCTTTTTATGTTATAGGTTGTTTAGAGTTATCTACTAGTGCAATTTTGGAGTTTTAATTTGTGTGATATGTTTTGGTTTTGAAGAAATTGAAACATATAACGATGTTGGGACATTTTTTAAAATTTCTTAAAACTTATAGATCTTGATTACAAAATGAAGTCATATACTTCTTATGGCCTTGGTTAATAGTAAACCAAAGTTTAAGGGTGTGTAAAAAAAATTAATTTTTTTCAAAACTTGCATTATTTATTATCTAAAAAGGTCATATGACACCGGTTGCAAAATAAGCAAAGTCGTACACTCCTTTTGACATTGATTAATAGAGAACCAAAACCTAAAACCTAAAATTGTACTATTTTCAAAATATTTTCAAAGAAATTGCTATTTATTTATTTATTTTTTCTGAAGAAGACATATAGTCTCGAGTTTTGCATAACCAAAGTCATATGTCATTTTTGTCTCGGTTCTATGAACAACAAAGGTCACAAAGATAATTAAAATTTCAAAATTGTCACTCCGATATATCTAGGTAAGGGTGAGTTTGATGCAACTCGACTAAGGTTGGATATAACTTACCCAATATCAGATACAGCTCGACCAAGGTCGGCCACAACTTGGCCAAGGTCGGTTATAACTCTCCTTTTTTATTTGTTTTTTTTTTTCTGAACATGACATATGACATCGATTATATCAATAATTGATGTCATATCTACTTTTTGCTTCAGTTTTCTAAACAATTGAGGCCAACAGGTTGATTAAATTTTAAAATTGCCATTTTTTTTATTTTTTGTTTGAACAAGACATATGGCCCCGATTTTTTGAACAACCGATGTTATATCCACTTTCTGTTTAAGTTTTTTGAACTACCGAGAACAAAAGATTGACTAAAATTTCAAAATTGCTACTAAAATTGATAATTTTTTATTTTATTACCAACCTTTAGGCTTTGGTTTTACGAATAATCGATGTCATTTGATATTGCTTCGTTTATTCGAATAACCTAGGTCATATGTCTTTCTAGGGTTAAATTTGCGAAAGAAACAAAGGTTATCACTTCTACAATTTTTCTTCTTCCTTCCTTTACGAACTAGCATCGTCGTCATTGTGTTGATTCCCTACGCCTTTAAACGCTATCGTCACTGCTTCGCCACCATGATGAACACGATTCTCGTAGTTTTTTTAATGCATTTTTATGCTTGTGTTATTAATGCTTTGCTCTTTTTTTTTCTATTCATTTTTACTTTGCGTTATTCATGATTTAAGAGTTGAGATGAATATGATGTTTAGGAGCAAAGATGAATATGATGCTTGAGATTAATATGTTGTTAAGACTTGTGTCTATGTATTGTAGCATTGTGGTGGAATTGTGTAGCTCTCCAAAATGCATGTACAATTACATCCTTCTTAATTGTTGCTTATCTTTCATGCTCCTAGGTTCCTATTATTATCTTAAAGCAAATATATTTTATCCCTTACATTGCTACGTAAGTGTAGTTTGTTGACTTATAAGTATAATCTATGATTTTAGGGTATAATAATTATAAGTTATTATCAATTCAGGCGTAATTGTCAACTACTTGTGGTTCCCTAACAGACAACATTATTGTGTAATTTTTCTCTTTGCACAAGTCTCCTCCAAACCGTCTCAGACAAGTGGTAAGAACCTCAATGTTATCTCAAAGTTATGAACTTTCTTTGTTATATAAGTGTATCCTAATATATTTCATTTTTCATAATTCAATTCCTGGACATATGATTTTGTCAAAAAATTCAACTGCTAAGGCTAAAAAGCTTACATGGTTGGCCCTCAAAGTTTGACATTTTGGTCCATTTATTTATAATTATTTTATTACAATGATTTTCTTCAATTATTTATAATTATGTTGATATATTATAGTGTAATAAACAAATGAGCTCTTAAGAGTGTAAGTATTGTATAATGTATTGAATAAGAATCATTATTCTTACTCCTATTACAAGTAAATGGAAAACGATAATAATTGTATTGAATCACATATTTTTTTCCATTGTCTTTTTATATATTGAAAACATTATCTTTTGTGCAAAAATTAAAGAGTCATACATCAATTCCTAATAAATTCATTCATTACTTAATGAAAGCTTTGTACAAAATATGTAATAAAAATATATAATAATATTTACTTCTTACAAGGATATCATAATTTGGAAACATTTACCATATTATAACTATCTAAATTTTGATTAATAATGATATCTAATTTGTTTTGTTTTGAATATTATATTTTGTTTCTGTTATGAATGTTTTTGTGTTGGGTTTTATATAGAGTGTGTATATATAGGAAGAAATAGAAAAGTATTAAAAAATGTCAACATTAACTTCAATCATAACCAAAACCAAATTTTAGAAAAGATAAATATTAAAAATAAAACTTTTCACATAAGTTATTTTTATAATTTTGTTTCTATTTTAGTAAGAACGTACTTTTTAAATTAATTAATTATTTGGAGTAAAAAAAATTATATGACCTTGGTTGTTTCTACAATAAAAAAAAGAATTTGACCTTGATGATTATAAGCAAAATCAATGTTAGATAATCGATTTTTTTATTTAATGTTTCAAATTTATTAATCAAAATAAAAAATATTTAGCTTTTTACTTTAGTTCATAAGTGATATAACTTTTTTTTTTTTATTTCATCTTAATGTTTAGGTGATAGATTCAATATCTATTATAAAAAATAATCCCAATAAAAAAAATCGCTGTCATATTTGTAATCATGTAAGAGTTTAGGTGCCCATGTGGAATACTTTTGAATGATATTGATTTTTTTTTTTTTCTGAAATTGTATCTAAAAGTGAACATAAACTTCAGCGAAGCATTTGATTATTTTATTTTTATATTTGAATAAAAGTAAAAAGACTTAAAGAAGCGATTGTATAAGGCAACTAAAGTGGTGGGAGAGGGCCCTTAAAAAAGATGGCATATGATACCTAAATTACATAATCTCAATGAATTGGATGATGAATATTTTTACAACATTTATTAACAACTTTTTTATAACGAAACACATATTATCACTTTATTAATTTATTTTAATTTATATTTTAAAAAATATTTAAAACATATCAATATGTGTTGTCAAAAAATTATTAAAAAAATATTGTTAAAAAGAAATCTAATAAATTATTAAAAAAATATTGTTAAAAAGAAATCTAATAAATTCTTCTTATCTAAAACCATATCCTTTCAAATATAAAACTTTAATGAAAAAGAAAAAGAAACATGCTTTTCTCCTTCTCTTAGAGCAAAAACCGTGACTGAATTGACTCATACCTTTCCTTTTTTTTTTCCTTCCCATGACTACCGAATATGTTGCATCATTTCACGCTTCTTCACCCAAACATCTTACAATCTCATCATTATTATTATATAAAAGATTCAAACAAAAAGGAAAAAAGTCCTCAAAAAGCATGTGAAACCTTTATTCCTGTTGCTCCTCCATTTGCATTGCATTTCACATCTTAATAAATAACATAAGGATATATTCACAATATATTTTTAACAACATTTTAATATTATCTACATATTATTTTATGATTGGTCTAAAATTATTTTACAATCAACAATAATAATTATAAATATCAACATGAACCAATCACAAAATAACAATAAATAGTTTAAAATGTTTAAAAAATGTTACCAAAATATTATTATCCTATAAAATAGGTTGGAAGAAAAAAACACATATAACAAAATTATTTCTCCTTTTCTACCAAAATGTAAAAAAAAAATGTCAAAGTTTTTTAATGGTTTGTAATATTCGAATCATTAATCATGAAAATATTATATTTTTTATTTTAAAAATATTTAAAGTAATATTATTAATCATAGAAATGTTATTTTACAATAAATAAAATAACTCAACTTTATGGTCATTATCATTATATTAGGGAAAAAAAGAGAGTTACACTGGAATTTTCAACAGGGTAATCATTTAAATACCAAACTTTTTTGTTTTTGTCTTAGATGGTGTTATTAGAGTAGAGAAAATTTTGGAAAAGGTAATGGTTTTCTTTTAATTTCTAGATGAATGTATGGTACACATTTTTTTAAGTGGCAGTTCCAACATTGCATACTTTCTTATATATATAGATAGTTGATTATTGAATCAGCATTCAATAATTACAATAATCGATTGTGCTCAAACTTGAATCATATGCGAATAAAATATCTAAATTAGTATATGATCTCAATTGTGTTTTATTGATAAGTTTTTTATTAAATGCTTATGCAAATGAATCCTTTAAAACTATTTATCTATTCAGATATTAATTATTATGTGTCAAACTTATATATAATAAAAAAAACAATTTGTCACTTTGAATTTGAAAATTACATCGTTAGACTATTCCGTTATTTATGCTCAGAAAGTCTGATTTTAAAAAAGGAAAAAAAAAAGTAATTCAATGTCAATAAAACCCGTAAGAAATTTTGTCTTCAAATTGTAGGAATAAGGTTATAAACCAAACCCGTCAAGATTAATTAATTAAGGTGTGATTATGTTTAAAACAGGTGTCAAACATTTGTAAGAATTTTTTGTACAATATATAAAATTATAAAGTTATCATCATATAATAGGCACAACACTCCAATAAAGTTATCTTAAATTTTATATATCATTCTCTTAAAATCATTATTATATTTCCATTATAATTGTAATATTCCAATTTTCACAATATCTAATTTATCACATCTTTAATAATAATAATTACCAAAAAACATTTACAATTTAAATTATTAATATCTACATAATTGTTCAAATAAAATAATACAAAAATAAACATATCAATTCTATACTTCAACCATTTTAATACATGTATTGATGTTAACTCATGGAAGACTTCCTTCGTGTGCACTGAAGCAACTAGTCAACTATCATTCCATGAAACCACTACACATCAAGGTTATTTCGTCAAACATCTATGATCAATATATAAGCATCAGACTAAGGACCTCCTACTACTCTCTACGACATAACCATTCATCTCTTCTTGAGATTAAGATTTATTGAGAGTGTCACAATCATCCCTCAGTCTTAGAGTCCCTACTTCAATACATCACATTACATAACAACAATAAGGGGTTCCCCCTAGAATTCCTTTCACAACATATTTAATCCATACACCTATCCATATTTACCATCCATAAAACATCCATTAATTCCACACAAATAAGTAATACAGTTATATAAACCACTTAACCAAACAAGGAAAACAAAAGAAAAGGAAACAACATAAGAACTTGAAACACGACGCCTAGGGACAAAATATTAATGCTTAGTGAACAACTATTCTTACCTAGCAAATTAAAGAAAAAAAAGAAACATATTTGTAAAGGAAAGTGGTGTTCAACGCCCAAAAGCGTCACTCAATGCCTAGAAACCAGAGGCTCACTACCTTCGACAATGCTCAACTTTCCATAATACTGCTCAGCTTCCAAAAACCAATGACTTGCTGACTTGGGCAACGCTTAGCGCCCAGAAGCATTGCTCAATGCCGAAGAGTCAGAGACTCATTATTTTTCTAGCGATCAACCTATACCAGAAATCAACAACTTTGAATTTTGAATTGGTTGCACCCAAGACCCATCCAAATGACCAAATTGATATCTTTGAGACTAAAATTGATTAATAAACATGTTTATGACCAAAATTAAATATCATTTTGCTCTTTTGTTCAGGAATCAAGTACACCAAATTAACCCAACACTCCAAAAAGACTCGCATATCAGATGTTACACATTTCAAACTAGATTTTGATGAACTCAATGACTAAACAAGTCTTAAATGTCCCATAAAACAGACCTCAAACATTAGGTTTCTCCCCAAATGAACTTCTTTAGAAATCACCTGTCAAAATCCCCAATTTATCCCAAAATCAGCAAATTCTAAACCAAATTCTCATCATCATTCTAACCTATTAACAAAACACAATTCAATAACAAAAGGCCAACCCAAAAATAGATTTTTTTTATCACGCTCAACTCATCCAAACTAGTTTTAATTCAACAAGCTATCTAGAATCAAGACTCACCACACCAAATCATTAATTTGACATATCATACAATACACCATCACATAATTCAACATAGATTCAACAAACCAAACCAAAATTCGTTCTTACTTCAAATTTTGATAGTATTTGGTCTTAAAACTTTAAAAATAAAAGATTAAAACTAATTATTAAATAGCTTAAGAGAATTATTAACATGACTAACAATGTTAATATATATATATATATATATATATATATATATATATATATATATATATATATATATTTATTTATTTATTTATTTATTTATTTGTGTGTGTTTTTATGGGTTATATCACAATATTGTTTATTATATATATTTATTAACAAAGTTTGGAAGAATAAAAATTATTCAAAATTTTGAATATAGACTATATTCAATTTCACATGAAAAATAAGAAACTACGTACATGTTTAAAATAAAATAAAATTTTTATTTAGTAGGATGATGAGTATTTTGAAATAAATTAAAAATATATTTATTCTTCTTAATGTTTTTTGTATTAGTTATTTTTATACTGGATTTAATTGAAGAAAAGTTATAATAACTAATCATTATGAAAAGATAACGTGTATTGAAATGTAAAACGTATTTCCTATTATGTTGTAAGTAAGAAAAAAAAAATGTAAGAGGACTAACAACTAACTCCATCTAAAGTGTGTATAAATATGTATGATATATTTTTTAAGTACTTTAGTACAAATAATGTATCGTAGTTGTTGTGTGCAAAAAGATTAAGAAGATCACTTGACCGAATATCAAACATTAAACTTATTTTTATTATATTAACAGTAACGCTAATTAATATATTTTAATATTAGTACCTAAATTATTGTGTGAATTTTAATTTTATTTCTGTTTGAAACTTTTTTTGTCTTCAAACTTTAAAAATAGATTAGTGTAATCTTTTTTATTAAATAACGTTAAAAATTTGTTGATATGACAAATAATGTTATTCGGTATGTAAAGTGTTTGAGATGGACACACGTGTCAACTTATGGAAATAATATAATAACATTGTTAACCACATTAGTAAATCGTTAATACCATTTAGTGGTAATAATTATATTTGTTCATTTTTTAAAGTTTAAGAACTAAACACTATTAAAATTTAGAATAAAAACAAAATACAATTTTGCGTTATAGTTTAGAGATTAAATAAATATTTAACCCTTAACATAAAAAAAAAAAGGTATTTTTCTTTGTCAATAATATTTACATTAGTTGTTAATTCACTCTAGCTAAAAAAAATTGCATTAACATAATATACATTTATATTATTTTGTTAAATATTCTACGCCTATAACTTATGTTTTAGATTTATGACGAACAAATTATATTAATATTGAAGGTACTTTTTTGGTTATTGATAATTTTTTAAAGTATTATAAGATAATTTAGAAACAAAGATGAAAATGATGGATTGAAAGAAATAATAAAAGACGAAAATCATTTAATAGTATAAAAATAATTTATTTATAAAAAATTTATTTAAAGAAAATTATTAACAAATTAAGTTATATATTCTTTCTATTAAGAATTTTTATATTTTTCTATAGTTTAAATTTATATTTTTTTAATAAAACTTTTTTTGAAAGAATTTTATACTTTTTTAATATTTCCCTTAGATAACTATTTTATAAATAAACCTAAATATTTTAGATTCATATTACTGATTTTTAATTTTACATTAGATTCGTTTTTCAAATATTTCCACTTACAATCATATTATTATTATTTTTATTTTTCTAACTTATTACACACAAAATATTATTACATAAATTATTTTAACTAAATAAATAAATATTTATCAAAATTAATTTAAAAAAAAACAACCATTGTAATATTTTATTATAATAATTTTTCTATTACCATAATTACAATATATTCTAATTAGTATCTTATTTATCGTAATCATTCTTCAATTTTTTTTATTCCCAATTAATTTATATTAAATTAAATATATTTTAAACTTATACTCATATAAGTTTTTAAAGAATTTAAATAAATATACAAATCTATAAAACTAAAAAAATTGTTGCTAAAAATTGTTTCTTAAAAGACAAAATTTCAGCCATAAACAACTTGTAAAGTTAAAAAAAATATGATGAAAAAATTTAGAGACTTGATGGCAATTTAATACACTGTTTATATATTAAATTTCGTGAATTCCAGAAATATTATATATTAGAGTCCTTGTCTTCCAGCTAATCTAGTTTGATTTAAAATAAAAGAAGTGATATTTTTGTCCATAATATTTGTATAAGTTGATAGTGCACCGTAACTGAAAAAAGTGAGTTCATTAGCATGTGATAGATTTATATTATTTTGTTAAATACTTTAAGCCTATAAATCGTGTTTTAGATTTATGACAAACAAATTATATTATGATAAAATGCATTGTTAATTTTGTAAAGTATTAAAATAGAATTTAGAAAGAAAGGAGAATAAAATAATGCATTGAGAGAAATAATAAACTAAAATTATTTAAAAGAATTATTTGTTAAACTATTTCACATGGGAGTTACTCTCATTTGGAGTCTAATGAGTATATTTTAAGAGATTTTGGTTATTAGATTAAGAAGAAAGACGTTGTTTTTGGATGCAAACAAGGCAACGGAAAGCTTTTAACGTCTGCTAATAACATATGAATAAGACAGATAACTGAACACTGCATGTGTCGGAGATCATTATTTTAATGTGATTCTGTGATCCCTACACTCTCTGCACACAGAAATTGCTTTCAAAGGTCAATGATGATGATGAATCAATGGAATTCCTAAACTATTGGACCGTTGTCACTGACATATCATATGCATAGTTGAATCAATCCTATTCGATGAAGATGCATGAGAGAGAAACAAAAGTTGATGTTTTCAATACCAATATGTGCAATTGCGCAGGGAACTTATGAGAAAAATAGCCCTTTAATATTTAGAAACAATTCCAAACATGGACATTCACATTGACACTACACCAATAGTATGATTTTCCAACAAAAGAAAAAAAAAGTAGGAATTCAGAAAAATAAACAGGTCATGAAGAAGAACTACACTTTTAAAGGCCCTTTGCCCATTTCAACACCATTGCCATGATCTTCATGTTCAACGAATCTGGACCAGAACGGGTGTGCCCTCCAAACTTGGCTCATTTCTTCAATTGGAATGCCCTTGGTTTCAGGCAAGAAGAAGAAAATGAAGATAGTCATCACCAACACAAAGAAGGCAAAGAAGATGAACAAGCCAAACTTCATGTGGCAAAGCATTGTCAGGAAGATTTGCGCTATCACAAAAGTGAAGAACATGTTCACGGACACGTTGATACTTTGAGCTGCCGAACGAATCTCCAATGGAAAGATTTCACTGGGCACCAACCACCCTAGGGGACCCCATGACCAGGCAAATGCTGATACGTAAATGCAGATGAAGAGAACCACAACAATTGCATACCACTTTGGCAAATCACCAGGGTTCCCGTCAGTTCCAAACTTGGCTCCAATCGCTGCTGCAACCACGGCCTACACACACCAACATACACAACATCAGCATTTCTTAAGCAATAAGCTAACTTACTTTAATACAAACGCTAATGCAATTAATAAGTACATTCAAGATTTAAGTTTGAGGGTACCTGGCAAATGAGCATTTGAACACCACCTTCAAGGAAAAGGGCTCTCCTACCCCACTTATCAACACCATAAATTGAGACACAAGTTGCAACAACGTTGACAACACCAGTGATCACAGCTGACATTAGAGCAGCATCGTCCTTAAACCCAATGGAGCTGAACAGGACAGGAGCGTAAAACATGATGACATTGATTCCAGTAAGTTGCTGGAAAAACGGAATCAACACTGCCATAGTGAGGTGGGGTCTGTACTTTCTTTGCAACAAGTTCCTCCACGGGTGCTCCACTTGGAGTGAAGCTTCACTAGCTTCAACTAAATCATTGAACTCTTCATCAACATCACTCACACCACGGACTCTCTGAAGCTGGGCCCTGGCTTTCTCACGATCACCCCTTTCAATCATGGAATTGGGAGTGTCTGGAAGGACTAGTGATCCAATTGTGATTATAAGGGCAGGGACCATAGCTCCACCCAAACTCAACCTCCATCCCCAACCACCATGGATTTTGGCAAAGAAGTAGTTCAACACATTGGCCACAAGTATTCCAACCGTGATTGACAGTTGGAAGCCAATGTTCAATGCTCCTCTGTACTTGTATGGAGCCATCTCAGACAGGTAGAGCGGCACAGACTGGTAAATTAAAATAAACTTTCATCAGTAACAACATTGATATACAAACATTTTTACTGATAAACAAGTAAGAGTTCGTTTACGTGTTGTAATGGAATTTAATTAAAAAAAAGTGTGGGACCACGGGTTCTTCTCTACTTGCAAAGTTTATTTGTTGGAAAAGTAACTTGGAAAACAAAACCAAGCAATGGAAAACTGGAGTACGATTTCTATTTCGTAAATTCAATATTTTTTAAAATTCAACGCCGTGGAAAATAATGTAAAGGAACGTGGGAACAAGAAGCGAGGATGACACTGGCGAAGAAAAAAGGGGGGCAATTATTAAGCCACTGTTAGTAAATTAGTGGAACCAAGCTTCATTTGTGTTATCCTAATTCAGCCATCACTCTCAACAACACATGCTAAGTAAGATTCTTTGTTTATCATTCAAACAAGTCCAATCTGCTAAGTTTCAAAAGGGATTAATAAAAACAAAAAGCAGAGTCAGAACTAGCCGAAATAATTAGCAGTTTCATACGTAGAGTAGAAAAATAGCCCCAAAAGAGAGTAAAGTAGGGAAATGAATAGTTGCGAATTAGACGAAGACTTTTTGACTCAATAAAAAACTATAATCACACCCAATTGAATGCCTGAAAATTGAGAAACCTTATATTAACTACGTGTCAGCAACTTTCTTTTCTACAAAAGGTTTTCTCTTTCTGTCAGAGTAAATAAGACGTATAGATAGATACATTCATACGGAGTTCCATTTTTTATAATAATTATTGCCCCTTATCAAGTGGTAACTCAGCATGAAAAAATGAACCAAAATAAATACTAATCAGATCTGGGAAAAGGGTTCTTTACAGAATCAAGTAAAACAGTGCAAACGGACAAATTAAACGACAGGACGTCGTAATACTCAATTATCAAGCAGAGAAATGCACAAAACGACGGCAACGAATGAATAGTATCTGGGACATGATCAGAATGGTTTAGTGTCTTAAAATTCGGAAAAGCAGATATTTTGACTTTTCTTCACCCAAGAGAGAGAATATCGGAGACATACCCTTCCCCGTGTTAAAATTCAACAAAACCAAAATAAAAAAGAAAACTATTTTTGCTTAGAACAAAAGAGGAAAAAAAAGAGTCTGTTGGGTAAATAATGGAAGTTTTTAATTAAAAGGGGTTTGAATTGACAGTGACTCATTTACTTAAAAAGTGAAGAAGAGCATAGACATTGAGAATACCTGATTGGCGAAGCCGATACCGAACCCGAGCAAGATCCGACCCACGATGAGCATCCACACTCCTTGGGCGAAACCGTTTATGAGAGCACCGACAAGGAAAAGCACGCCACCGAAAAGCATGGAGAGTTTCCGACCGAACCGCCGCGTGATGGTGGAGGCAACCAGGGACGACAGCAGCGCCGCCAGGTACAGCGACGAGGTGAACATCGTGAGTGTCGCGCTGTCGTATTGGCAGTACTGGTTCGTCGTTTTATCCAAGTTCTTCTTATTGTACACCGACGGGAAAAACTTCTTCAGAAACGGATCCATGGACGTGACCCCACCTGATCATAGTCCCACACGTTAAAACAAACAATGTTATGCACTGACACGCAGACATAAATCATGAGCCACAACAAACCACTACCGCTAACAGAAAAAGTGCCGACATGTGACTTATGCGTACCTGAAATTCCGATGTCGTAACCGAAGATCAAACCACCCATGGCTGCAACTATGCATGTTACTGTCACGAAAGGAGTGAGGCTCCCAGGGTAAGCCTTACTCCCTCCGCTGCTAATTCCTCCCACCGCCGGCATTCTTTTCCTATCTCTTTCCGAACAAGATAGAAAAGGCTGAGAAAAAGTGATGAAGAAGAAGAAAAAGAAGAAGAAGAAGAAACAGAGGCAATAGAAACAAGATGGAGCTTTTGATTTGAGACTTGGAAGTGTTTATATAGCAAATTTCCTTACTTTTAATCATCGGATGAGCTGTCAATGATGATGATATAATATTAACATATGTTTATCTATAAAATAAATATTTTATTAAATTTTTATTCAAGATAGGCAAGTTTTATGAAACTGTTAAGGTAAGTGGCCTCCGGATAATTAATAAATACTTATTTTTTCATTTATATCATCTATTTTTATGCACTAATTAGAGATATTTTCTACTTTTTTTTATTAATTCATTGTTGATTATATTTGACAGGGATATATTATTGTTACTAAATGAAATTAAATTAGTTATGACTCAGTGATTCAAAACTTTTCTTTTTATCTTTTGCTAGTATTTCTTAGCAGGAATATGTTCAAAATTGATTAAATCATTCAATGCAATTGGAAAAATATTTAATACTTGCTCTGCTATCAAATTTGCTTTCCATAAATTCTGACAAAAACCGACATTTTTAAATGAAACACACAAAGTAAATGTATTGTTAAATAGTTATTAGAAACGTTTAAGATAGGCTCCCACATAAACTATATCGTATTGATTTTAAAATGATAAGATTATAATAATTATTATCTATATTCTTGGTTTAATAGATAATAAATAACAAGATGGAAGATATCTTTTTCTTTTTATTTGACGTGGATACGAGGATATCTAATATTTCCTTAGAGCTAGAGATATAAAGACATCGCCAAGTGTTAATTATTCTCATGAATCAAATAGATATCTTTTGGATTGAATAAATGTTTTATTTATATATTTATTTTAATACAATTAGAAATTGTTATTATATGCACAAAGTTTTCCTTTTACAATTCTAATAACTGTTTTGAAGTTTACTATATCTAAGAGCATTTTCAGTATAAAACAATTAAATATTTGTAAATGGATTTTGCGTAAATGTTATGGTAGTTTTGATTATTTTACGATATTTATATTTGAATTTGAAAAGTTTATGTATGAAGAAAGTAGGTTGTTGAGAAGAGCATTCTTAAATTATGTTGGATTCATTAACAAATATTGAAAAAGAAAGACAGCAGAAGGAATATTTAAAACCCTTTTATTGATTTCCTATTAAAATGTATTTCTTCGAAAATTGTAAGTTGAGAGTTGGTGAATTTCACACGTCAGATAATACTCAGATTCTATGAAGGGCTTGAGTCAGCTGAATGCGTGTAATAATTGGATTGTATTTATTAAAGGTATGTAATTTAATTTCATTTTATCTGCGTTTAAATATAGAATATATTTACTAAAACGTTAGTTTGTATAATTTTTTTTAAAGGAATTTTATAATATATAAGTGTACTAGTGGTTGAAACAACTGAGTGAGTAGTATCTGTAAGAATATCTTACAAAATATCTTATATTAAACAGATTATAATATGTTTTCTGAAAATAATAAATTATTATATTGTAAGATATTATTAGTAAAAATATTACAGATACTCATAAATTTGAAAATATTTATAATTATTTTTTAAATAAATATTTAAAAGCAAATAATGAGTGGATTTTTTATTCTAATTAAAAGTCAAATACTTGAAAAAGAAAATGTCTGTGGATAATGTTGGATTAATGTAGCGGCAGTTGGTGTTGGTGGGAACAGTGAGAGTTTATGGTAAAAGTGAGGATTAGGATGCGTGACTTCATTGCCTTTACAGCAATGTTAGACCAATGAAACATGAGAAGAATGTGGGCTTATTAATTAATTCATATGCAAAATATTATAACTGTTTGAATTTTCGGATAAACGATTTCGATCTAATTAATAAATCAGGTCCAAAAGATAAGAAGAAATTAAAATGAGATAAATTAGTTTTAAAGTGGTAAAAAGATTAGAATATTAATAAATTAAACTTCACTCTTAATAAGCAAACTTAACAATGGTACATTCATATGAAATGAATGTATTGCCTTTTATGCTTCTCATTTTCCAATATCGTATGAATTTTTCCTTTTATGCTTTTCATTCCATAATAATTTTGAACGTACATTTTCAACTTACAAATTGATTACAAAATTAACCATTTTCACTAATGTGCAACCAAGCAGAGTAAATATATTTATCAAAATTTAATCATATCCTTTAATATTTATTGTGATTAATGTATTGACTTTTTGTATTTTTATTTGTGAGAAGTGAATAATTAAAATAAGACTTAACGGACATAACTGATACGGTTAACTGGGTGAAGAAAGCATTTTGGGTGCTTTAGCAAAAGTTAAAGGAAACGAGAATCTGTGTTGGAAAAGAAATTCTCTTAGGAAGCATCTAAAAAATAAGATGGGTACAAAACAAAAGTAGATTCAAAAGAAAAAGAAACTGATCCCAACGAAGGAAACACAGAAAATCGAAATGGATAATTTCCGTTTTTTTTTTTTTGTTATTATGCTTTTGCATTCTCTTATTTTCTTCTTCTTTCTAACTCTGTCCTGTTCAAGACAACCTTTTTTTTAAGCCATCTTCACTTTGTAGGTTCCCTTCTATTTCCTACCACATTTTCTCTTTTTTGCTTTTACATAGTATCAACCAATTGTTCCACGTCCACTGATCGTTTAATCGTATATGAAATCAATCTCAAAGAAAAATACAAATACATAAATATAAAAGTAAGATAAAAATGTAAGTGATTGTATTTATTAGACATTTAAAATTAAATTGTAATAATCGATCTTTAATGAAAAATTAATTTAAAAATTGGAATATCTGTAGCAAGTATTCACCAATTGAATACACAAAAAGGAAGTAAACAAGTCTAAAGAAAATAAAAGGATTAAGTAAAAACAAGAGATAAAGTTAAATGGTAAAAGTTTGTTTCTGGATCCTACATACTAAAACAATTTTCTTCTTCTTACATAATGGTAAGTTTTTTTTCCAGTTTAAATTAGAAAAAACTTATCGTTGTGCAGAAAAAAGAAAATTACTTAGTAGGTAAGATCGAGAGATAAACTTTTATAATTTAACTTTATCTCTTGTTTTTACTTAGTTCTCCATCTCCTTCGGACTTGATTATAATATTTTTTCTTTTACCAAAAATAAGTGAAAACATGTGTGAAATCATTTTCAAAATACCCACTAAATAACATTATCCATTCAAACACGGAAGGCGCAAAGATAGTATGTAAGCGTTTGTAGCCATTTTGAGCCTTCAAGTCATCTTTGGAGTGCATTGGTCCACTTCCACAGTTCAATTTTTCATCCGTTTCACACGTGTGTCGTTGAATATTTTAATGTTCATTTAAAATAAAATATACTCATTTATTCTTAAAATAACATTTAAATTGTTTCTTTATATTATAAATAAAAGTAATTAGCGCTCATTGTTAAGAAAAAAACTAATCCGTATGATTAGTGGGATGCTTAAGAGACAACCGCGTCATCTGATAAGGTTAATGCAGTTGAAGGACAGCATTGAAATATTGGTGAGAGCGATAAGCTCGAAAAAGGTCAACGGCCTAAAAATATCCTACAAAGCCACACAGAATAAAATAAAATAAAAATATAACAATGAAAGTATGAGGAAATAAATTTAATAAATGTAGTAATGCAAAATGTCAAAGTGCAGCATTCGTATGATTGAAACAATTACTCGTAATGAAATAAGAATACAGATATTATGGAGGAGGATAGGTCATTGAACATGGACCTATAGCTGGAAATTCGTAAAGAATGTATCAAGATGGAGGATTAAATATAATTCATGCTTTGACATCTTAAATTGATGTATAATTTATCAATTGTTATAGACCTTGTTGATTTATAATTCAAAATTTTCGGTTTAGAAAAACCACGGTTTTTTATTTTATTTTTATGATTAAGTGATAATAATGATTATTTTTATCTTAATATATGCATAAGATTTGTATGATGTGGATTTTGACACTTGCTACTGTGTTTTTCTTTTATTTTATTTATGGGGCATTATACTTTATTTTCAATGTAAATTCACACTGACAGACATAACAGATTGTGACATAATCACAAACTGACACTCAGATAATGTCACGTTTGCAAGACACACAATTTATTTATAATAGATATGATTTTAAGTATTTATATGAAATATTTTTACTGAATATTGACAAATAGTTTTATTTTTTATTCAATGGTTGCAAGATTTTTTATGAAAAATCTATTTAATGTTAGATATCACTAGTTTAGCACGTATCACGTTAGAATAGAAAAAAAAAAGTTAACGTTGAAAATAACGGTAACATTATTATAAATAAATGTTTAACTTAAACGTTGGAAAACTTGGCGTCAACTAAGTGTAAGACATTAGAAAAATCCAAATTCCGACGTCAAGTAATATCGGAAATTCACTTTCTCGATATCATATAATTTTCATATTATTATATAGTTGTATTAATTATTAAATGATCCTTGAACTATCAAAAACGAATTAGATGTTTGAAAATTCAAATTTCAATGTCGATTAACATTTGAAAGTCACCTTTTTAACGTTATGTCTTGTAAATTTGGTGAACTCATTAAAATGTTTGACATATAGGTATAAAATTTATTCATTTAAGATGTCTTATAACCTAGATTCCGACGTCAAATGCCATTAGATTCTATGTTTTTCGACTTATATGTCTTGTAAAAATTTTGTAAAACAGAACTTATGTACACTGTTTTTTCATGCTTTCATTCCTACTTGAACAAGCAATATCTACGTGAACGAGTGCAAGGAAGAATAAATGTTAGTTTTGTGTCACTTACCTCTAACTATTGTCTTGGTTGGGATGTTTCATTAGTTTTAATCGATTTATATGATTTTTTCATTTAACATTGACATCATGTTGCATATGTACGTGAGTTCAAACTCCACCACTTCCAAGTGAACCAACTGTTTCGTTCATGAGTGCAAAGAAGAACAAATGTCAGTTTTTGGTTATTTATCATAAAAATATGTGTTTCTGGTACCTTGGTTACAATTTTGTTTGTGTTCTTTATGGATTCATTTCGTGTTTTCGTACTCCATTGAAGGTCCACCATAGCGAACAACAACGTCGGGAAGTTTTCCACTCTTCATTGTTGCCAATGACTCCCTTCTATCAAGGTTAGTTTATTGATTTTGATATATATTGTAATGTACTGATATATTATTTGATACGTGATTTTTAGTTTCCCTTATTATATTTTGTGTATGTTATTGATTTTTGTATGTTTCTTGTAAGTTAGATTAATTTTTTAATGTGATTTTTTGCATTTTATTTTTTATTCACTTTTTAAAAATAATATTAGTCAAGAGTATGAAAAGGGAGTTTTCGAGTTCTTACAATATGTTCAAGAACACACAAACTTTGTGAATGAGACATATGATGACAAATGGGTGAATAATCATTTAGAGGACATGATACATGATGTTGGTGAAGAAAATTTTGGAAGAGTTTATTTACATGATTCTCTTAAGAACGATTCAGAGGAATAATTGTATCCACGATGCACCAACTTTATACGATTGTCAATAACTTTGAAATTGTTTAGTTTAAAAGCAAGAAATGGATAGACCGATAAAAGTTTTATAGGATTGTTGGAGTTGTTGAAGGATATGTTTCCAAAAAATAACATGTTACCTATCCGTAATTATGAGACAAAGACAATTCTATGTCTAATGGGTTTGAAATACCAAAACATACATGTATTCCCCAATGATTGTATATTGTATAGAGATGAGTATGGGTCACTGAAGGTGTGTGTGTCTAATATGTGGTTTATCACGGTTTAAGAAGAAAGTCAATGGAGATAATGGGCATGGGCATCAAATTCTATTTCTAGAAACCCCATTCTCAAAAGCAGAATTTAAGAATTTTTTAAAACCATATTCAACCGTATTTCAAGGCTTAGCAATCCAAGATTTATCCATTATAAAATATTCCTAAACAAAATAGCAGTATGATTTTTCATAAAATACATTGAAAAAGAAAAAAGTATTCATGGAACATACAAACGAAGATTGAATTAAAAAATAAAATACTTGTTAACCAATGAATTTAAATCCACTCACCTTGAAAACTTCTACTTCAAATAAAGATTTATGGTTGTTGAAGTGAAACTTTATCCTGTAGTGACACATATAATACATTAGTTTGAGCAAGGGACCTCCCACGTAAGGTACTACTTAACCATTTCAAGGAATGAAGGTGATAGATAAGATATTAAAGGTAACATTAACGATATACTTAGTGAAAACAGAGGTAAGGGATGACACATACCCTTTGTATGATGTTGCGTCTTACTGATTCATCGAATACGAACAAGCAATACTATTCACAGATAGAGAAAATATTTAGGGAATACTCAAAATAAATAATTTTTTTTAGGAAATACTCAAAATAAATAAATACCTTGAAGGCACTAAAGATTAATGCAGTATGAGACAAATGTAATGCGATGATGATGACAAGAACTGAGAACTTAACAATGACCGCAACAAATGAATCAACGACCATCGCAACTCGGGATGAACCGACGACTGCAACAACAATAACGACGACCGTAATGGCGACGCACATGAATCCTAGTTGACGACAAAGACCACAAAACGACGATGAGCTGCGTTGCGAGGAGCTGCATTCATTGCTTGGAGCTTCACTCTTCGTGAGGATGAGCTATGTTGTGGGGAGTTGCGTTCGTCAAGGAAAAATGGGGACAACTTGTGTTTAGGGAGAAATGAAATGGTTGCTTGAAAATTTTTAGGGAACGCGAGAAATCAGAGGTGTTATCGTGGGTAGATTCGTGTAACAGGCTTGGGAAAGGGGGGAAATGTGAGAAAAAAATGAAAGTTTTATAGGTTTGGGAAAGGGGGTAAATGTGTTAGCTATGGAGGGAAGATAGGTTTCGTAAAATTTTAGTGTAATAGGGAAACTAAAATAGTAAAAGATATATTTTAATTTGGGGAGGTTAGAAACCTTTTCAGAAAACAATTAAAAACTCCACTATTATCAACATTAAGATAATTCCTTTTAACCATCTTAAATAATGTTAACTAGTGGAGGGTTTTATGACCCATATAACAATTTTGAATGCGTGTGTGTGCGCACACACGCCTATATATATTTACTTTATATCTTGTTAATCATAACCTGAATGGTCAGCCATCAAGTCATCCGGTCAATCACAACCCAAATGGTCAACCATCAAGTCACTCGGTTAATCACAACCCAGGGAGTCAACCATCATGCCACCCAAGTTTTGAGTATTCCCTACAACATTTTTTTTAATTTTGAGTATTCCCTGAAGACTTTCTCTGTCTGTGAAGTGTATTGTTTGTGCATATTCAACTAATCACCAAGGGCAACATTATACAAAGGGTACATATCATCCTTTACTAATTTTTTCACTTAATATGCCATGAATGTTACTTTTGATATCTTATCTGTCACCTACATTTCTTGAATTGGTTTAGAAGTACCTTACGTGGAAGGTCGCTTACTCAAACTAATTGGTTATGTGTGTCATTACATGACAAAGTTTCACTTCAACACAATCATAAATCTTTGTGCGGAATAATTTTTCAAGGTGAATAAATTTAAATTTATTGGAAAATAAGTATTTTATTTTTTAATTTAATTTTCTTTTGTATGTTCCATGAATAATATTCTCTTTTTCAATGTATTTTATAAAAAATCGTGTTCGGATCGCACAACACCTCCTTCAAACTTCTTACCTTCTTTCGGACTCAAGGGCTCCCCTTTTAAAACTTTTTTGGTTCTAATACAAAACTAAGAGAACAAGGGAAAAAAATATTTAAAGAAGTGGAATCTTACTAAGCGTGAACAAGATGCAATTAAGAGCACATGCTGTCAAAAGTTAATAAAATCGTTCTATGGCTTTAAAATATTCTAACACAATGTTAATTTTTAAGCCTTACAATTCTATAATTCACAATTATATATTTAACCCGAGCTATCTACCATAGATTATTGTTCTTGTAATTTGCAAGTATATATTTAAGTTAAATTGTTTCGAGATTAGCTAGATTTGATTTGTGTTATAGCGCTACATTAACATTATGTTGAATGTAAACGCGAGGTAGCTATCTTGATAACGTTCACGTGTATGCCAAACAAGAGAAACAAGGAGAAAACAATTACGAAATGTTACCTTTTTTATATTACACTTTATTCATGTATATCATTACTTCTTCTTTCTCCATTCAGCTAACGGTGCTTTCACGCTGTTGTGGCGAATAACATTTAATTTTTCAGGGAGAAGGATTACGACTACAACATTTCAAAGATACCTCAGAAATCCTATCGTTACTCACCAATTCATACAAAACTCATGTGCACATATATCCAATAATACCAAACTATTCCAACTTTATCTCATCTTTTATTGTCTTTTCACAGGTCATTCATGTCTTTTTCGGTTTCCCTACTAAGATATGTTCTTAAAAAGGAAAGAATATATATAATATAAAATAAGTTTTTCATATCCAATATTTAAAACATTATTGAACTAAATTGTAAGTCTTCATATCCAAAGAAATATTTTATTTTAGCAAAAATAGGATGAAAATATGAAAATTTATAGGTTTCCATTTATAAATAAGAAGTAAACATTCTCTGTACCAATCCAACCGTCCTCATCTTATATGTGACAAATTCTTTCATATATTTATAATCAAACCTTATTCCAGTTCCGAGTCTTTAGGGAATTCAGGACCAAACATTAAAAGAATTAAGGTGATGTACCATGATGAAATTAACAGGTCACATTTACATTACAACAGGACAACATGGGCATTCAAACCACAATAACTACAAAAATAATCATACTGCATTGAATTTCTTCAACATACTATTCAGAATCACGTCATGGATGGTACAAGGTTATTGTAGGGTCCATACTGACAAGAATAAAATTGCATTGGGCCACCTTCAGATTCTTTCAGACCAGATGAATCAATGCCCTCTGAAATTTCTCTGCATTTCCAAAATTAGACCAAGCCTTAATCTTCTTCTTCCATCCTCACCTGTCATAACTCTTGCAAAGCTATCACAATCCACCATATTTGACTGCATAATTTTCTCAAGAAGAAATTCAAACCTCATCAAGTCCATTAGAGATACTACAAATGTATCTAAAAATATGATACACTGATATTATTGTTAGAAGCGGAGTTTAAACCTAAATCAATTCCACAAAACCGACTTATAAAATGAGGTTTGCATCCAGTTATATATATTTAACGGTCTTATGTCTATTCGACGTGGGACTTCAAACAATTATATGATTTTATAATTAAGGTTTTGAGTGAAACAAACTTACTTTGTCAGATAATTCTCCTTTAATATATATAGAAAGGCCAACATTTCCAAATCCTGCAAAACCCAATAAAAGTTGCTTTCTGCTAACTTTTACAAGCCTTTCTTCTGTGTTGATAATTGGGTCACCCTTGCACAGCTTCTCTGTTGACCTAAAAACTTCAACATGCAGTGCAAGTGGAGATGCCCCACCATAATGTGGAAAATAGATGTTGACTTGTGATCAGAGTACTTTATTGCTAATTGAGTATGATTTCCACTGCAAGTTTTAAATTTATCGTTTCCAGATGTTTGCATCTTTTTTATAAGGATTTTTTTCTCGCAACTAACACACTGATTAAGCATACTTATGCAAAACAACAAATTCACTTTGGCTATTTTTTAAATTTTTTACAGCTAACTTCCAATAGACATTTAAAATTTATAAAATTATGAACATATAGTTTCACAAAAGAATTAAATATGCAACTACTGATGAAATATAAGAGACACAACAGAGGAGAAAAGTAGACACAGTTTCTGAAAAGGATATTTTTAATTAACGCCAGCAAGATTTGTTTGTGATTGTGGAATATTGGGTTGTTAACAATTTTTCAAATTGACCAGCTTTCATTACTATGATGTTTTCTAGTTTTTTTCAAGTTGTCTTTAAAATTATTGCTTTTTTAGTTCTTTAAAAGAAATATGAATAAATTAGTTTATCTAGAAAAAACAAATTCATTTTTCAGTTATTTTAAAAAATCTCAAATCAATTTCATTCTATTTTTAGTGTATAAAACTTATGTTCCTTGTACAAGCATCAACATAATCTAGCCAATTGAAAAGATGATTTTTACACTTTTTCTCTAATTTAAAATTTTCATTTTTTTTAAAGAAATAAACATGTAGTCCTTTAAGATTTAATAAATTATATATTTTAATTTATAAGTGAATTTATTAATTACATATGACAATTGGTACATGTTTGTTTGTCATGTAAACATTAGTAAATGAAAAACGGTAAATATAATTTTTTTTTCCTAAAACTAATTTCCGCAGATTTTCTTTTTAAAATAAAAAATAAGCAGTTTTTGTCAAATTGCTGGAACTAAAATTATATTAAAGTCTAATTACTTTTAGTATTCTAATGTAGACTGTTAATTTTTTGTTATTCACATAATACATTAATATTATAACTTTACAATTCGAAGTCAACTCAATTGTATATAAGTATAAGTATAAATATTCAATGTTTTTTATATTTTAAATTCTTATAATGTGAAAATAATAATTAAAATTATGTATACATGAAAAGCTAAAATAAAAAGTATTTTAAACTAAAAGTGCTTCATAATTAATATTGACTTAAAATTCATTTTGTCAACGTCCCAATGAAAATTAAAATAGTATAGTTTTGGTATTTTAACAAAAGAACAACAATTTTGTTTCGAGTGATGAACGTGCTTATAAATAGATTTTTTTATTAATATATATATATATATATGGGGTTTGTTAACACGGATACGCCTATTTTTCAGTTGATACGTTTTAACGTACCGGATTATAATAGACAAAAATACCCTCATTTATCATGGATTCTAAGTTTTAAGGTCAAGGATATTTAAATAATTTTCATTTTCAAAACTAAAAAAAAAGAAACCCCTAAACCCTTACTCACCTCCCTCATTCCTCTCAACCCTTTCTTTTTCATCTCTCTCACTCCAACAACATTTTCTCTGTCATCTCTCTCACTACAACATTTTTACTGTCATCCCTACTGTTGTTCCAATTGAAAAAAAAATCAGAAACACTTTGTCATCAGAGATATTTTCTCTCTCATCTCAACATTTTCTCTGTCATCACTCCAACATTTTTTCTCTC
>NC_028357.1:36282470-36328488 GCF_000741045.1 Vigna radiata var. radiata
AGAGAGAAATAAATTGGATAAGTGAGGAAGGTGGATTAGGGTTAGGCAAGGGTTTCTGATATTTTTTTCAATTGGGACAATAGTAAGGATGACAGAGATAATGTTGGAGTGAGAGAGATGAAAGAGAAAGAGATGAGAGGAATGAGGGAGGTGAGTAAGGGTTTGGGGGTTTCTTTTTTTTTTTTAGTTTTGAGAATGAAAATTATTTAAATGTCCTTGACCTTAAAACTTATAATCCATGATAAATGAGGGTATTTTTGTCTACTATAATCCGGTACACATTGTTAAAACGTACCAACTGAAAAACAGACGTACGCGTGTTAACAAACCCCTATATATATATATATATAAGTCCTTAAAAGAATATTTATTTGTATGTAATTTTTTACAATATTTTGTACATATAAAAATGCATATTGTTTTTTCAATAATCGGATTTAATTTGTTTAAAAGTGAAAGTGATTTAAATGATATGTGAAACTTGATATATGACTAATGAATGAATTAGCTATATATTTATGATAATGTATGGATTATATAAATTGTAAAAATATATATGCATAGTTTTAATATATGCATGTATCTGTAATTTTAAACTATCAACTTATTATATTGTGTATAAATGATATTTTAGGAAGAAAATCTAAACAGAAATAAGCCAAGGAATATATATATTTTATAAATATTTTATGAGAAAAAGATAATTTAAAGATAATTTACAATTGTTTATATTTAATACGAAAATAATTTATATATGAATTAGAGAAATTTTTGAATAAGCTGTTGATATAAAAGTTTTTATGAGTGCATTGACCTTTTAAGAAATATAAATTTTTAGTAGAAAATGTGAATTGGGCCGAAGAGACAGTGGAGATTTGAAAGTGAAAAATAAAAGCATGCGTACAAAATGGCTGAAAGAAAGACGAGACGAAGTTTCCTGTGTTCCCCACTCAGACTAGCCATGTGATGCATAATCACAAAAGAAGGAACCACAGAATAAAGCTTAACAAACACGTCACCACGCTGATGCAGACAACCTGTGCGTTACTTCACTCATAAAAAAATTATATATATATATATATATATATATATATATATATATATATATATATATTAAAAATTTATTTATTTCTTTTTCCCGTTATTTTTAACATTTTTTTTATAGTTTTACCTATTAATCCTTAGTATTAAAAATTTAGTTTTTTTTTTCTGTATGTCTGACAGTTAGGTGAAAAGTCATTTCTTTCATACATATAGATGTCAATTCGGAGTGGGCCCCGACGTCTATATGGCGGAAATTAATGGTTATTCACCTACCTTGCCAGGTCGGTGAATAGTCACTCTTTTCTGTAACGTGTCACCCATATTAGTGAAGCACCCGACGTATATGTGATTATAGACGTCGGGTTAGTGTCCAACTGACGTCTAATTTCTTGTTAAATAATTTGCGCGAACCAGCGGTTTGCGAACCAACAGTTTCATCGTCTTCGTCTTTTCTCTCCGCTGCACTGCATTTCCAAATGCGTTTGATCTCCTTTTAACCATTTAAAGTTGTTTTTACTCCGATTAAAGTAATCTTTGATGTATTATCTTTCATTTGAACCGATTAAAATGAGTTTTCATTGTGTTTAGGTGCGGTTTTTCTTGTGTTTTTGGGTAGCGTAGTGCACCTTCTCCCTTTGCTAGTTTTCTCATAAGAAAAACTTGCGTTCTTTTGGATCTCTGATGGCATTTCAACCCAAAGAAGAACTTGGGTTGTTGCCTAATTCCATTTCGACCGCCAACGAAAAAGAATACGGTGAGAATAGTAACCATATTCTTTTTCATTGGCGGTCGGAATGGACCTAGGCAACGACCCCAGGTTCATCTTTGGGTTGAAATGCCATGAGAAACCAAAAGACGCAAGTTTTTCTTACGAAGAAACTAGCAAAGGAAGGAGGTGCTACTACGCTACTCAAAGACACGAGAAAAATTACACCAAAACACAATACTTCATAGACGTTTGTTAATGTACTGACCGACGTCTATAGTGTCTATACATGTCGGTTAATGCAATGTTTGACGACTATATAAATGATAAGAAAAATTGAAAAAATAATTTAGGAAAATAAAAAAAGTGTTATTTTATATAATATTAAATTTGTTACCGATTTATATTTGTTTTTTATTATTTTTATGTGTTTTGGATTTTGAGTTTTATTTTAAAGTTTTTAGATTTTTTTGTAAACGTATGTGTCTATACGTAGTTATTGATATATAAAAATACCAAAAGTTAATTTAAATATTTTTGAATTATATTATATTTTGTATTTTTTATATAAATTCTCTTTGTTTTTAATTAAAACTCTAATTGTTATTAAAGATTAACATTTTTATAACGATTCTTCATTATCAATATATTATGTGTTTCTTTTTTGACATCCAACAATGTGTCAATTATTCATTAAACATTCTTTACTTAAACAATATTAAATTAATTATTTATCAAAATAACATAGTTCGGATGATAAGGAAATTCTAGCCAATGTATTTTTCTTGATTGGATGGAAAAATTAGTCAAACTTTAAATGAGAAAGACTAAATTTTAAGTTACTTTTTTCTTTTCTTAAAAAGTGGAAAATGATGATTTAAAAAAAAAAACAATTTGTTTTTTAAATAATTAGTATTGGTAATAAAATTTTTACTTGAATATAGATGATAAAATCAACTAATTTAATATAAATTAATGTTAAATTTTATTTCTTGGATGTTAATTTGTTGGTTTACTAAGTTATTTCAATTTTTAAAAAAATCCTTCATTTTTTGTTTTATTGAATTTTTACATACATCGTCATGAAGAATAATAATTTCTAATAAACACATCATTACAATTTTTATATTAATTTATATTAAATTTATTATTATTATTATTATTATAATTAATTTTAGTTATTCATTTATTTATACACAATTTACTAGAATATATTTTTCAACTTGATTCTCAAATTGTGAAAACTAGCATATAAATATTGTATTACAATCATCCATACAAATATGCATTAAGTATAGATAGTCATATAATTACAATAATATAAGAAACTAGAGTTTTTCAAAATCAATAATTATTACTAATCGATAACATAATTTAAGCTGCTGCATCATTCATATTTTGGATTAGATCAAATGTTATATATCATACATCACTCATCATAAAACAAACATATCACATATAAAAGCTCATTATACTTAATCATACAAATACATGTATTGATATCAGACTCTGGTGAGTTATGCACATGTGGTGATAGAACAACTCATCCACCTAAGCTACCACACACAAAGTTAGTTTGTTAACCATCTTTGTTCAAAGTGAAAATCATAGACTATGACCTCCTACACCTCTGATCACATACTCCACCCTTTTCTACTTGAGATTAGGAGGTTATTATAGTGACAAAATAACTCTCAATACTGAATCCTTATATAATACATACATTAGTGCAATCACTATAAGACATTTCTTCAACAACATTTACCACACATGTTCACAACAACAATATTACTCAATAAAACACCGTATAATACTATTAAACATACATAAAATTCATGGTGAATCTATTTCAAACAAACCATAATAGAAGAAAAAACAATTCTAACATACACACTAACACTCAGAGGTGGCGTTTAATAACAAACCTTTGGCAAAAGGTGATGCTTAACGACAATACTTATGCTTAATCTCATTATTATCGCAAAAAGATATGTTCAATGACACTTTCTGGTGCTCAGCGTCTTGGAGCTAAAATGCTCTGGTATAAGGATGACTCTCAATGGTGTCCTACTATCGCTCAGTGCCAAAGCGTTTGTAGTTTTCCATACCTAGCCGTACACAATTGGCGCTCAACGACTTAAAGTTAAAATGCTTCCAAACCTGCAAAATAAACTGGTGTTGAGCTCCAGTCTACCACTACTCAGCATTGTATAAAGACGTCAACAAATGAAATTTTGTGATTAGGGAAAATAAACATATTCAAATTGTCAAATTGATATTATTTTCGCATTACTTTGGTCAAAAACAACTTTTAATATTAAGACATATACCAATTGACTCAATCGATCAAATCTTAAGTTCCCGAATCAACTCAAACTCAACCAAGACAAACTTTCAAAATAAACCAAATTCAGTAGATCAAACTTCATCATACTACTCAATCATACAAATCATAAATTTTGAGATATCTATAATTAAAAACAATGTAATTAACTTCAAATAACCCGATAACTCTAAGAACACCCTTAGATGCACAGTAAGCTCTAACTACCCTTATGAACAATATATGGCACATCATTATATTATTAATCAACATAGACTTTTATATAAAACTCGGATATTACAAATGAATCAAATGATCTATATACACAAAAAGAACAAACAAACTAAAAAAGAAAAAAAAAGTCAAATTATTCTATTAAAAAAATTGATTAGATAAAAATAAAGAACTCAATATAAAGAAGAAAAAATTTCTGAAAAAAAAAATTTAAAAAGATTATATAATTTTAAAATAATAAAACTCAATTACTAAAAATTATATTTATATTTTAAATTTTTATTACTAAAATAATAGAATCTTTTCATTTTAAACAAATTATCAATTATAAGATACGATATTTTAATTCTTACAATTGTATTAGATCTCCGACATCTAGTCCCTCTCATCTGTCTATTTTCATCGTTACTGCTCTCGATTTTCTCTATCATATAACCTATTACATCATTATACATGGAATGTCAAAATCGTGTTTTGAAAACAGAAATTGGGATGAACATATGTGACCTTTACATTGGAATTCTTTTGTCGTTCTCCAACTCCGGCGCATTGTTCACATTACATTGTACAGTTTATTTAACTGAAGAAGCTGAAAAAGAAAGAAAAAATGAAAAAACTTATGCAAATCAATAAATACAAACTAAAATGCTTGAATTAAAATTTTATTATCAGTAATTTTATTTCAGTTTTTATTATACTATATATAACTATTTAATATTATCATAATTACTAAAAACAAATATTAGGAAAGTATTTACTATGTAATTAATTATATAACGTAAATATACATAAATAATAGTATTTATAACGTTATATAATAATTGATTATGTAACATATATTATTAATTATATTAACATTAACTTTCTTTAAGTTTTCTATTGTTTTCTATTTTTTTTAATAAAGATGTGGGTTAAATATGTTTTTTATCCCTTAACTTTCAGTAAAAATTGGAATTAGTCCTTCTTTAAAACTTTGGTCTAATTTAGTCCTCAACTTTTATAAATGGTTGAATTTAGTCATTTTAACCAAATTTTGTTAACTTTATTTAATGTTTCAAACGCGTTTTTCAGTTAAGATTGAAACAAAAATGTGTCAAACAATGTAAACAACCCAAATGTTATCAGGAAACATATTTGAAACATCAAAAAAACCCAAAAAAATTTAATTAAAAGGACTAAATTTATACATTTTTAAAGTTGGGATACTAAATTAGGCCAAAGTTTTAAAGAGGGACTAATTCCAATTTTCACGTCAAGAGACCAAAAACATATTTAACTCTAAAGACGTTAAAACGATCGATTTTTTGCCGTGTGTCAAACCGGTTTATTATGGATTTTGAATTGGGTTGAACTGAAAAAAAAAATCTTATCCAGTTTAAATTATGGATTACATAATCCGTAGGTTAAATGATTTTTAACTGATTGAAAGTGGATTAATTTGTAACCATCGACAATTTTAATGATTTTTTATTATTTTTTTTCGTAATTTATTTTATTATAAGTATTTATTATTTGTAATTATGAAGATTGAAAATTTGGTATTTTTGAGATACTAAAATATTATTTAATAATATTCGAATAGTTTTAATATTTAATTTATGTGTTTATCAAGTTATAAATATTGATATTTTAATTGTTAAATATTACTTTTATAATAATATTTAATTAAATATGGAAAGACTTTGCTTATAATATTGTAAAATAATGAAACTAAAGATTCCTTCTAACACCGTTATTTTTTCTTTTGTAGCGAAAACTCAGCGTACTTATTTTCTCCTTGAATTTTTCATTTTTCCCTTGAATTTTTCATTTTTCATATAAATTAAAACACAACTTTTTGCCTCAAGATTGTCGAAGAAAGTGGCTATGGCATTATTTGGAGGAAATTCTACACATCCTTCTGTTGATGGGATAATGGATTGCAAATGCAATCTTTTTTACCTAAATAGTAGGCTATGGTAAAACATTTATTATTTTAATAAAATAAAATTATATATAAATGTTAAAATATTTACTATTTTTAATAAAATAACATTAGTTCCAATTCTTTTAAAATTATAGTTATTATTTTAAAAACAAAAGTTCTAACAAACAGGCCTACAAATCGCTCGGTACAACTCTTTTTACAGATTGGGCCAATAAGCTGAACGGAGCAAGCCCAAAATAATCTTTTACACATCCTTCTGTTTTTACTTTGTGCACCCTCCAAATTTCCAATTTTTTTTTACTAATTAAAATAAAAAATTGAAAATCAAAACTGAAGAACATGTTACGGTTTTATCTGAATTTGGGTCTATATTTTGCCAGAAACTATAAAAATATCACCATGTTTTCATAGTCTACATTTTATCATAAAATCGAAACATACACTAGTACAAAAATCATATTTTATGACGTACAAAAACGAACTATGACGTACATAGTTTTGTACGTTATAATAGATCTAAATATTTTATGACGTAGCAAAAATTTATGTTATCTAAACATATTATGACACTGTTTCTAAAAGAAATAATACTAATGAATGTGAACATAAATAATTTTACTCAATATCAATTCAAAATAATTTTCTCCAATATTCATATAAAAAAAATGGATGGACTGAATTTAGAAACAGTGTCATAAGATGTTCAGATAACGTAAATTTTTGCTACGTCATAAAATATGTAAAACTTGTTAACTCTCTATATTTCCCTATTTTTTTTTATGTTAATATTACTCTTTTAGGATAGTTTAGCTTTTAATTTTCTAGAATTAGGTTAGTTTAGCATTTTTTCTTAATNTTAGAGCTTTTGTTAAAATAGTGTTAATTTTCCATTTTTAGTTAAATAAAATAGTTTTTCTTAATAATTAGGAATTCTATCTTAGAAAAAATATTCAGAAAATTAAAAATAAAATTTCAATTCTTTTTAGGCTTTATTTTTCATATTTTTTTTTACCAGTTTATTCTTTTTAAATTGAGATGTTAATGTTTGCAGGAATAAATAAAAAAAAAAAGGGAATTGAACTTGGCTGAATTGGGTCGCTGCTGCTGAATTTTTAGCGTTTTGGAGAAGCCCTCACATGGGATATGTTGTTGAATCAATTGAACAATTACGCTGAAGTGGTGCTGCTGCCATAAATTGGACTGATTGCAAGAGTTGGGCCGCTGCCTACATTGGGCTTAAGTGGGACGCAGCGTTTTGCATTGCTGATGCCTTAGGGGTCTTCCATTCCCTTTTCATTTTGGCAAAAGCTCGTGCAAGCTTCTTTCCCCAATTTACAAACCCTCGACTCAGGGTTCTTCAAGAGCAGAAGAAGAGAAGCAGCGACGCAATTTCATGGATTAATGCAGAAGCTGAAGAAAGGTCCACGACCCAAGAGGAAGCTGGCCCAGAAAGCAAATCGGACCGGAGAAGCAGAATCGTGATCTGAGGTTTGCGAAGCTGGATCGATTGAAGCAGAATGGTTGAAGTGCAAAAGGTCGCTGTCAGAGTCAGTTGAAGATGCTTCACGAAGCTTCCAAAGTCAGTTACCGGTTCCTTCCCTTTTTCCCACTTTTTCCCGATTCTTCCCTTCTTTCCCTTTTCTTATTTTCTTTAGTTTTTTGGACTTACCCTATAAAAAGGGGAATTTTGTAATGAGAAAGTACAGGTGGTGGGTGACAGACACCACTATAGACTCAGTTTCATCCTTTCATTTAGATTTTAAGCTTTCATGATTTTTCGCTGCTGATTTCGCTGAGAGATTTCTCGTGGGTGACAGGCCGAGAGATCCCTTTGTGATTCTGAATTCTTGTATTTCAATTTTTCTTCAATGCAATGCTGTTCTTTTATCTTTCTTGTATGATTTTAAGATTCTTGCTCTTTTAATTTCGATTCCTGCCGATTACTTCTTTGATTCATGCAATTTAGTTTACTTGCTTAGTTCTTTGATGGTCTCTTAATCTGTTTTTTTCAATTTTTCTTTTTACCTTTTGATATATGATAGCACGTAGTTTAGGTATAGGATATTTTCATTTTCCTTTCTTTAAATTTACCTTTGCTTTTACTGTTTGTGCTTATGTCTTTAATTCATTAGTAGTTATAGTGATCATTGTAAATAGAATTTGTTTTGTTCTGTTCTTTTTGTAATAATTGCAGATTAATCTTTTCTTTTTATTTGTTTGTGAATTCTAGAGTTAGTCTCTCACTTTACAGTCCATTCTATAATGTTGTCTTTCATTCATATACGTGATTACCCATTTGATCTTTGCATTGTGTAATTAGATTCTTGATTTTAGGTTTTATTACTAATTCACAAAAGTAAAAATGTTCATTAGTCTAGGTTATATTTCTTGCACTTAGGATAGAAACTAATGCATTGTTCTAATACATTAGAGTAGTTTAGATATTCCATTCGTTGGTTCTTAGGATTAGAATCTTATTTTTCTTTTCTCTGTATAAATCTATATTAGGCATTAACCATTTATTTTAAAACGATACAATCATGCATTGCATTATCTTTTAGTCTTTCTTTAGATTTCATTTTTTATTTTTTCCCCACCTAGTTTTAAGTAAATAACTAATTAGGCTTAATTCTACAGTTTCTAAACTTGATAAGTACTAAGTTCACGGATTGATTTTTGGTTGACCCCTATATTACATTAGTGGGGAAATTTAAGGTTTGTTGACTTTTGTGCGACCAAAAGCCTTTCAACAGACCTATTATAACGTACAAAACTATGTATGTCATAGTTCGTTTTTGTACGTCATAAAATATGATTTTTGTACTAGTGATATTATGCATAACAAAATACAATAATTGTATTAGTGTATGCATTTTTTACATCCTAAGGTCTAAAATTTATTTAATCACTTCTTCAAACAATGAAATTAAAGAAATGTTTCAGCGTGTGTGCACATCAATTAAAAGAAATGAAAAATGCTTCTGCACGAATCTTTTACGAACCATCGTTTCGTTTTCCGTCATCAGTCATTTTTTCCTCTTCTCCAGAAGCAGCTTGTTCTTCTCCGTCATCATACATTTCTTCCTCTTCTTTTCTTTGAATGTATTGTTCTATTTCTTTTCGATTCTTGTCGATCATTTCATCATAGAAGTTCTGCATTATATAACGGGTGTAATCCGGCTTGTAATTGTCTTGTAGACCCTCATTGAAGCACCTGTTGGAGTAAGACCTGAGAAAAGAAGTTCCAAAGTCCTCCGGTTCCATTGAAGCGTATTTCCCTGTCATGCAAACAAATCTACATTATTTAAATTCAAATAATGCAAACCTCAGAGGCAAAAATACTTCACCAATCAATATAATAACTTGATTTATGAAATAGAGGTTGAAGAAAGGAACCTGCAATGTCAGAATCTTTCTCTGGAACACACTCTCTCTTTTCTTTTTCCGATTCAGAATCTTTCTCTGGAACACACTCTCTCTTTTTTTTTTCGATTCAGAATCTTTCTCTGGAACACGCTCTCTCTTTTCTTTTTCCGATTCAGAATCTTTCTCTGGAACACGCTCTGTCTTCATCTTCTCTGTAAAAGAAAAAGAACGGATGGCTTACAGTAGTAACCGCCGCTTCGAAGTTTCAAAGAAAATGAAAGAAATTTCATTGTGCAGCGAAGAATGAGAGAGAACGAAAGAATAAGCAAAGAAAGAATGAGTAAGATGTGTAAATTTGATATATATATATATATATATATATATATATATATATATATATATATATATATATATATATATATATATATATATATATACACACACACATTAGTATGAATGAGATTGGGCCAAAACTGGAATCAATGGGTGTGTGTATGAGAGAGCCAGAGAGTCAAGGGTAGTGTCCGTGTGATCGAGCAATGAGGTACGATGTGTGTGATGATTGTTGAGGTGGAGGATGGATTCCCTTGTGACCGCTGGAGGAATCCTTTCTTTTATGCATCATAAGTGAATCCGTTCAGCCCCTCCTGTGGTGTCTGTGTGTATCTTTCTTTTTTCTTTTTGCCTTTTTTGAAACCTCCATAACCGTTTTCGTATACCAATCCGCGTTGCCTCCTTGCCTCAAGACTCTCTTGTCGCTTTGCACACGTCCTTCTCCCTTAGCCAAACTTTTTTTTTCTTTTGTTCTTTTTTTCTTTTTCTTTCTTTTTTTTTTTTCAAAAACAATATAAAAAAAATGAAATAAAATCAAGTAATAATAAGAAAAAAAAAACCTAAATCAAATACCAAATAAAAAAATAAAAATTAAAAATTAAAAATAATAAAACAAAATAAAAATGAAAAAAAAAGTAAAAACAACTTTTATTATTTAGTCACCCGGACGAAATTGGATGTTGACAACATTCATATAACACGTATGAATTCTAACTTTTCAAACAGAAGTTAAAAGCAAAAGGTCACTTTTAGAATAAAAATATGAAAAGTCCCGTATCATTTGAGTGTCATTTGAGTTAGGTGACACGTAGACGTGTCAACCTATTTCTATCGAATACAAATTTAAACTTGGTTAAAACCTATCATAATTTCATAGTCTCTACACCATACAAAAATATAAATAACAACGACTAGACAAATTTTTTTTTTCACAATAGAACTACTGAAAACTTTGTCAAATTTTAAAAATATCATTAGGAGAGAAAAAAAAAATCGAATTTGAAAACTCTCGGTGAAACGAAGATAAGATTTTAAGAGTAATGTAGCACCAAAAAAGTGATATTACAAAAAAACTACATGGAGCATACACATTAATTCTTCTAGCTTGAATCTCCTTATCCTAAGAAATTTTACAATTTCAAAGTTTTCAAAGAATAAAGGCCTTGGCAAGAAGAATGAAATTCTCCCAAATCTAATAATATCTTCACTTAGAGGGATTATTAGAAGAATGAAAGAAATTCCTAGTCACTTTCTCAGAACCAAAATTTGACTATTATCGAAATCCAGAGTGTTTTACAAAGAGAATTTCTCGCAAAACATTATAAACACGAATGAGAGATATCAAGCATTACATTTAAATATGAACAACTTTAAAAGAAATAAATTTTTTGAAGATTATAGGATCATTTTGGGACTTTCTAAACATTTCACATCAAAATATCATTGTCCTTTTGCATAAACACCATTTTTTCCCTTTTCTCTTCTTTTCTCTTTTCGTATTTCAATTACACTTCACTCCTCCAAAATTTATTAAACATATCTCCCCAGAACCCACTCAGATTTAACAAGAGGTGAGTGAAGCAATAGCCAACCAGTTCAGATAGAAGAGGTGCCGTAGAAGAGGCCCAATTTAAACGGCCCAGTTTAAATAATGTATCTTCTAAAGTCTCTTTTTTAATTAATGGATCAACATGTAGAGTTGAAAAGGCTCGATTTCCTCTATTTGATAAATGTAGAAGCTCAATACCAATATTATTTCTTATAAAAGATCCCAAATGGATTATTTTACTAGCTGAACATACTATTACTATTTGTAGACTATAATTGGTACGTTTTTATACTTAGTGTTACACTTAAATTTTTTAATTAATGTTCCTTTCTTAAGAGAGTAATTCTCAATTTTCTTTAAAACAGAAAACAAAAAGGTATGGTGTGAGTTTAATTCTTTTATTTCTCTTGTACTAAATATAGTTATCAATTTTTTAGTTCCTATTTTAATTTTGTTCAATTATAATTTTATTGGATCTAACTCTTATCATTAGGCCAAAAGTTATAATTATTAGTCATCACACAACTCTTGCTAGTGAAATAATTCAAACATCAAGATTTGATAGTGACTCAGTTCACTTGACTTCCATAAGAGAAGAATTGATGTCACTTGTAACAATCTTTTCCAAAAAATTGTTCCACTAGAAATCTCACACTTAGATTATGATTGGGTCCATCTGGCTTTCATCACACGATAACTGTACAACTCGCAATAATCTCTCCCTAAACTATTGTGGGAATCAAACTCGTGGCTTTAGCTTTGACACCAATTGTTGGATCGAATACTTACCATTAGACCAAAAACTATAATTATTAGTCGGGACACAACTATTCTTAGTTCAGAATATAATCGTCTAAATATTACGATTTGAAAGTAATTTAACTCACTTGACTATCTTCATAGGACAATTGATATCATATACAACAATTTTATCAAGAAATTTACTCATTGATTTCTTCTTATAATGGTAAATATAGGGTGAAAATGTAAATGCTGCACAAGGTAGACAAAAAAAATATATATATATCAAATTTTAATTCGATATGAAAGGGATATAGGGAATTTTGTTCCCAAAATGACTTCAAAGAAGATAGCAAGGTTATCTTATAGTTATCAGAAAAACTAACAATTGCGTCAAGGTTTTCAAGCAATGATATTAGTTTAGTATTTAGTTTAGTTGTTAGTTTTAATTTCTTTTACGATTTATATTTTGTTTCTTAAACTCGATGGAGAGAATTGGTTCATATATACTTTGTTTCTTTTTGCGGTGGCTTCAATTGAAACAATTGTCGATATCTTGTATTCTAAATTGCTTGTTTTAGTATTTATTCTTGTTTATGGTATATTCAATTTTGATAAAGTGAAGTTGAGAATTTTAATTTTTTACAACTAACTTTCAGATTCTTTATAATTTATGGTTGTTAGGACTTAAAAGGTTGTAAGTATTTAATTTATCTATTTATTTTTGTTTTGATGAAATTTGATTAAATATAGGAGTTGGTATTAGATGGGATGGTTGTAAATGAAAATATGTTATAGATTTGCACCATTATTTTGATGAAAATTTTATATGTAAAACCAATTATTAATTATTGATGAATTTTATTAATAATCATTTTTATCAATAATTAAAATTATAATTTATTGATTAACTTTATTAACAGATTTATTATTAATATATATCTATATTAGTAATTAAAATTTTAAAATATATTATTAAATTTGTCTATAAATTTAATTTTATGGATAAATTTATTTCTATCAGTAAAATTTTGTTAGTAATTATAATTTTTTTTATAATGTATATTATTATATAAAGCATATTTTTCTTTTGTTATATATTTTTTTTTTTCCAATTTTACTTTTTAAGTAACATTTTTATTAAACTAAAATAGTTATTTCATCAATTTTACTTTTTTATTTGACATTTTTTTGACACTTAACTATATTTTAAACAAAATTAATTGTCTATAAAAAATTACTTATAAAGTAAAAAAAAAATATCCATAATAATATGATAAAAATTATTTATATTCATTTTTATAATTATAATAATAATTATTATTTTATTACTTTTTTAGCATAAAAAAGAAATAAATACACATACACATACTTGGCCTTGCAACCTCAACTATAAATATGATTTATATATTAAATATATTAAATATGGTTTGAATATCGTCAGTTCAATTAACACTTCATTGGACAACGAAGGACGATTTGAAGGATTAAAAATATCATGATAGTTCATATTACTTTAGTGAAATTAATACTTTTTAAACTTTCTGTTTGTAATTTCTTGATTTATATTTATATTTCATTTCATTACGTAATATTTTCTCGTATAACGTACAATCTGTGATTGAGTGGCTTATATTCGAAGGCCCAATGTTGTTTTTGTATAAATATTATATTCATATTAATAAAGTAAAACAATTGTTAATTTAGAAAATGTTGATCTCTTGGACAAGCCTACATTTCAAACGTTGTGAAAAGGCTAAAAGAATTTATTTTTATATATGTTGTTGTTCCGGATGGATGTGTTTCCAAGTCGCTCTGCACAATTTTCTTTCTAAACTTCCGGTTTGAGCTCCTTTTCTATCGCTCCTTCACTGCAATGGTTTCTAGTCTCGTCCAGTCGGATATATGTTAATGACACTCCGACGTTCAAGTCAGTATTTTAGTGAAAAATGGTAGAAATAGAAAGAGAAAGAGAATAAATGTGCATTCAATGTTACCAACTACCTTTGACCTGTGACTTGTATTTATAGTTTTCCTCATGGGCCGATGATTAGCGAAATCTTAATTACGGCCCAATCACTAGCCCATCACAGTTAATACGGTTTTACCTTAATCCTGAACGCTTGTCATCTTTTAATCTGCACCTTCTACCGGGCGCCCCTGCCGCCCGTTTCGTTCGGGTCGTGCGTCCCGCCTGACCGCCCGGTCCATATGGTACACAGGCCTCCCAAGCCCTAGGCGACTCATAACCGTAGGGCTTTCTCATGAAGGTTTACATAACGTCTAAAACAAGAAAAGATTTGGCGTAGTCTTCCACCTGGCCGTCCGATCCGGGGGGTACACAAGCCCTCCTAGCCTTAGGCGACTTTTACGCCCGTTTCGTCTCTCAGCATTTTCTTGAAGAAAAGTTTCTTTGGTGAGCATGGAGCATGATGGCGGTAAAATTTCATGCGAATTCTTCAAAGTTTTTCTTGCAAACAGAGGTCACGTCCGGTTATTACTATCGTGCCTTGTCATAGCTTTCCACTGGATTCCCACCATGTAAAGTTGTTCCCTCCGGCGTCCCTTGTAAAGCATTTGACCCGTTCGGCTGCTCTACGTTCGGTTGTTTCCCTTTACTCCGAGGAGTCAGACTTATAGTACGCCTTCCAAGAGCTGGTGACCTTTTAAAAGCGTCCGGTTCAGTTAATATGGTACAGTTACGTTAATATAAATTATAAAAGAATAAAAATATGATAAAGACTTTTTTTTTTAATTGTGCTGATAGTTTGTAGAATAAACATTTAAATGAGATAAAAAAAATAGATATTGAAGATGTTGAGTCCTAGTAGTGAAATTTTTATTTTTAGTTGTATACTGTAATTTATAGGTTTAATAGGTTCGGAAGTCCCTATATTTGGGGGTTTGTTTCAATTGGATCCTCCAATTTTGAAAGTGATCAATTAGGTCCCTAATTTTGTCAATTTGAATCAATAAAAGTTAAATGCAGTTAACGTGAAGTTTTTGAACATGTGGCATGCGGACGCTTTCAGGTGGCACCGTTTCAAGTGTATAGGTGGATTATAAAAGGGTGAAATCCCTTTTAATTTAGGGATTTCACCTTCAAATACACCCTTTTAATTTAGGGATTTCACCCTTTTATAATCCACCTATGCACTTGAAACGATNCCACCTGAAAGCGTCAACGTGCCACATGTTCAAAAACTTCACGGCGGTAACTGCATTTAACAGAAAGGCTTTTATTGATTCAAATTGACAAAATTAGGGACCTAATTGATCACTTCAAAAATTGGAGGACCCAATTGAAACAAACCTCCAAATATAGGGACCTCCGAACCTATTAAACCAAATTTATAATACAAAAGTGGACTAATTTAATTTAGCAACTTTTTAACAGGACTGATTCTGTGATTGAACGTTGCATCACTGCACTAATTTTTCTTGTCTAAATCAAACAGTATGGTCCAAATTTTGTTAAACAAATAACATACGTTGAAAATACATAAATTATTTTTTATAATTTTTAAAGATAGCAAACAAATTGAATTCAATACAATGTAAAATTTATATTTTTAAAGATTAAAAAAATATATAAAATAAAAAAATCATTTTTATCTTGTATATGAATAAGGGATTTTAACAAAGAGTAGAGTTGTTAATTTGGTCTAATTCACAAGATTTGAGAGACAAAAAAAACCTAGAGTTAAAATGTTAGCATTACACCCGAAGGAAAGCAACTTGACTCTTTTGACGGTTGGCATGGACGAGTTGTTCCTGCTTGCTCTCATGCTACCTTCATGGACGATCTTGCATGGATTCTCCCTTTGCCTGGTCGGGGTAGACTGGGTTCGTGAAGGGGCACCGATTTCTAGTTGTTCTGCTATTGTTACATGACTGCGTTCTCAATCCTAATAGTCATCAACTCCTCCATGTACATGCATTGCATTTCCTCCATTTGTCTCTGCATGTTCCTAAGCATCTCAAGCTGACTAGGCTAGTTCTTTGACTCCTTTGTTGCTACGTTGTTTGTCATGTTTCTTGTGATTACCATAATGTTTAATTGCTGGTTACTTGTCCCATGGTGGATACCAAAATGTTTCAGGTATAGGGTCAAGGTCAACAGTCCAAGTTGTATGGCATCATTTAAAGTCTAAATGTGGTCCAAAAGTCCAAGTGTATCAAACCGTTCAAAGAGTACTTGTAGAAGATATTCCAATGTTAAAGTCAGTTCAACATTGATAGTTAGCAATTAAGTTAGTAGTAAATGCAAGAAATCTACCTTCTTACTTCAAACCTCTATTTATAGGTTTTGGAGTGGACATTTGATTAATATTAATCTAATTATGTTCCAATTGCTTGTAATCATATTTTAGTTTATCAGCATTATGATTAATGTTTTCTAATTCAACACTAATTAACTTAATCACCAGTCAGATTCACTAATGACTTGTTAGATTATCTAAACTATAGTTGACCATATGATTCGTGGCTTATTGGATAATCATAAAAGACAAATTATCATAATAATACAAATCACAATACCACCTACATGTAACCAAACACAAGATCTATACTTATAATCATACACATCCTCGACTGAAACTACTCAATACGTGTCAAAGTTGCAAGTAAATCTACTAATATTACAGTTTTAACAAATCCAGACATACATGAGTGATAATTGGTCCACAAAAAGTACCTTTTTTCCTAGAACTTTGCGAATTACATTGGTGAAATCAAGGTCTTGCTTTTGATGTAAAAAAAAAAGATAAAACTAGGGATGGCAACGGGTCGGGTTCGGGCCGGATAGTATGATACCCGAACCCGACCCACATGTACAAAAGTGTACCCGCTACCCGCCCCGCTACCCGCCGGGTATTCGCATAAAAAAAACCCGCGGATTTTTTCCAACCCGCGGATATCCATTGGATACCTGTTAACAGAAATTCTGACCCAAATTCTATTTTTCTTTCTTTTTCAAAATTTATAAACCCTAGATCTTCACTTCAAACTCAGATCTACACCAAAATATTTCAGATCTGCATCAAAACATCTCAGATCTGTACTTAAGAATCTCAGATCTGCACCCAAAAATTCCAGATTTGCCTCTCGTTGTCGCTCACGGTGTGGTTCAGCCTCTCAAGCTCTGCGAACGGGATGATCCTGCTACTGCTGGCTGGCTTCACCGTCGGGATCACCTCCTGCTAGTTGGCTTCACCGTTGACCGCGGGTAGAGCCGTGAATGGTGGAAGAAGAAGCTGCAAACAGTGACAGCAGTACCGTGAGGTCTTTGCAGTGTGTGATTCTTGTTATTGGTAGGTGGGAAAAGAAGAAAGGAAAGCAAGTTTGAGAGAGAAGAGAGAAGAAGAGAGAAGAAGAAAGAAGAAGGGAAGGAGGTGTCGTGTGTGAGAGAAAAATAAAGAAGAAGGAAAGGAAGTATGAGAGAGAAGAAGAAAGAAGAAGGTTCCCTCTGCACACCACCAAGAAGGGACTTTTCACTTCCCTCTGCACACCACCAAGAAGGGACTTTTCACTTCCCTATGCACACCACCAAGAAGGGACTTTTCACTTCCCTATGCACACCACCAAGAAGGGACTTTTCACTTCCCTATGCACACCACCGTCAGCCTAATTTAAAACATATATTTTAATTTATTTTTTAATTTCATAAAATAAATAGGGGTAAAATTAGAATTTTGGTTTTTAAACGGGTAGCGGGTACCCGTGGGTACGGATAGGGTGATACCCGAACCCGACCTATTAACAAGCGGGTATTAAAATACCCGCTACCCGCTACCTGCGGGTACTAAATATCCGCGGGTACTAAATACCCGTAGCGGATTTTACCCGCGGATATCCGCGGGTACGAATTTTTCTGCCATCCCTAGATAAAACCTTATGAGCTGGCCTAGCAAGCCGAAAATGGTTCCCTCTTGCACTATTTTTGGGTACAACTACCTGCACACTGAAACCAATTGTGAAATACTACAACAATGATAGAGAAACCTATCTATTAAAAGCTGAAAATTCAATAACCTGTTGCACAATTGTATCATCCACATTCACATAGTATTGCCTGAAAAACATTTGTTGGAGAGACAATATTGTTTTTTTTAAAAAAAATATTTTAATACAAATTTTTTAATAACATTTTAACATAATATATGTGTAATTTCTTTTTTACCGATTCACTATTTATTTGTTATTATGTTTTCGAACTTTAATCTAGGGAAAAAATAATACATATAACGTTATAAAAGAATATGTAATAACATATCACTACCCTCTCTACAAAGGTTAGACATTTGAAAGCAGAACGGGCAAGCAGAGGAAAAGTTGAAAATACCAAAAACCCAAAACATAGATACGACATAACTGTAAAAGGGTAAGGACAGAGTTCGGATTTCACAAAAGAAGAAATGGCATGACTGAAAAACTTAATTTTCGACACATGTACATGTTTGACAATAGAAGAAGGACAATAAAGGAACACAAAAAATAAAACACCAAAATTAAAAGACCAAATAACGAATGGTACTGGTGTAAGTAATTTAGATACAGGTATGTCGATCAATTTACTACAAGTTTGTTATCTTAGTTTTTATATTATATTATACAATTTAGAATATCTCTAAATTGTACAATCCAATATGAACTCCAATAAAACACCTACAATATTGGAAACTAAAAATCAAAACTTAAACATCTACTCACATTCATATGTAATATAGTATCAAAATCTACCTCTAAACATCTTCACTTCCAAAAACCAACAGAAGGGTAATTTGGGTATTTTGAATTTTATGACGGTGCAGATAGAAGTTATGGAGGTGAAAAAAAAGCTCTCCTCTTATCTTCTGAACATATCTAATAGCGTGCATCATAATTTCTTTATGTTAGTTTTGTTTTTCTGTATAACTATAGCTATAGCTCTCTAATATGCTCTCCAATAACAATAAAAAGAACAAATCTAACCTTTTGCATTACGAAAACACATTTTTCATAAGATGCTATTTAATATTTTGATTTTTGGCATGAGAGCACTTTATAATTTTTCTGTTAATCATGAGAAAAGTTAAAAGAAAAAAGATAACTTTGTGCGTTTGGTGTAACGGTTAGCAAACTTTTTATTTATTTACTTATAATCCTTTCAAGTAAAGTCACAATCATATTTTCACCGACAAAGAAGAACCTCCAATACATGCAATTAACTGTTCAACACAACACAATTTGCAACTGCAAAACCCAACACTTGAACTAAAATAATTTATTCAAGTTTGAATGTTGAACCAAATAGCGTTCCAAGGCTTCCATTAACACTTTCCAAGATCAGCTTACATAGTGATTTAGCATTGGTTGGCACAAACAACATGAGAAATAGAGCCAATTCTTCCAACCACCACCACCACAACTAAACCAAGATCATAGATTTCCATTCATTCACGGAACTCCAGTTTTAGGAACTTGCATTTTCACTGTGTCACTATTTTATAGCTTGAAAGTACTAAAACCAGAAGAATAAACAAAGGGGGGATGATGGAGGATCATTTTTTTCCCTTATCTGTAAGAGTCATCGGGCATCATGATAATAACGATTGGCACTTGCCACGTGCAAATTCTTCATCGACAACTATGAAATAGCTATAGCCAAAAGACAGTGCATGCTAGAAGACAAAGCAATACAGATGGAAACTTCATCTATCACTATCTTCTTTATATATATGCCGGATAGAGAAAAGAAAGGCTTACACTACTACTCACATGCTTGCCAAAGATTGACGTCTTCGCCATGTGGTACCACACAGTTCACAAATGCACAAACTAATGTTTTTGGAACTTTGCCAAACAAAAACTGAGGTAGGTTGGTAGGTATGTGAATGAGAAATTAAGAATAACAGTATGTAACTAGTAATTAATTACATTCTTCCTTTTCTTCCATATAATATAATTCTTTACTTCTTTGGTACAATCTGCCATAGCCATTGGCCTAACAGCAGTGGCAGAGTATCCTCAAGGAAATCTACAACAACGCTTTTATGGTATCACTTTATCACTACACCTGGTTACAATCTCAACATATAGCTGTGCTATTCTTGTTGAAGGTAAGGCCAATGAAATAAAACAGAAAGCATACCAATAAGGTGAACACAAATTAGCAAAACTTGTAAGGCACTTATGCAAATATACAGTTAGAAAAAGGGTGAAGGAAAAAAAATGAATTACATTCATGAGTGCCAGATTCCATTCAACATACTTCGGAATCGGTTTGTGGATAGCTTCTTGACAAGTTTCTTGGCTTCAGAAGAAACTTCAGCGAGTTTTTCTATGTTTTTTGCATATTCAGAACTAACAATCTTTTTCCTCCCACTAGTGCAACTCGTTAAAGACATTAATATAGAGATTAAGAACTTTTTATTACCAGAATTTCCCTCCTCTGGATCAAGCAACTGCAGAAGAAGGGCAATATTATGGTCATCCTGCACGAATCGCTTTCTATTTCTAGGCACCGTAACCATGCCAGAGAGTGCCTCGGCTGCCATTTCTCGAGCCTCAAAGGATTTTGCATTAAGAAACTTAACAAACTCTGGCAAAAACCCTGCGTCCCCCATTGCTTTCTTGGCCTCCTCAGATGTTCCAGACAACCTAAACGCCACTTTCAATGCCAACTCCTGAATCGAAACCTCCCCATTTCGAATATAGTATGTCAGTTGATCCACAAAGCCATAACTCATCAACACACCCACAGAACTAGGTGAACAGAAACACAAATCCTCAACAGCCCTCATTGCTACCTCCCTGGTTTTACAAGAATAAGACCACTTAGGATGCAAAACACGCAACAAAGCACGAATCCCTCCCTCTCTGATCACCATCTCCCTAACCAACTCATCCCCAGAGGCAATACTCAAAATAAACCCAATCGAATTCACCTGAATCGCTTCCTCCTTCGATCTCACGAGCTTAATGAAAGTTGACACAGCACCCTCATCGACCATAAACCTCTTAATCTCCTCAACACCAACGAGATTCCTCAACACCCCACAAGCAGGTGCGACCAAATCACCTCCACAATCACCACCACCACATATCTTCAACAACACACTGACCCCCCCATGAGCCGAAACACACCAAGCATTGTCCGAATTTTCAGTCAACTTCACCAAACACCTCGCCGCCGCAACCTTCCCCGAATCACTCCCATAATCCAGAACCTTAACCAAAGGAGCAATCACCCCCGCCCCAACCAAAACCCCTTTGTAAGAATCAAACCCAGCAACCACAGAAACCACCTTAGCACTCTCCTCCTGGATTTCAGCCTCATTAGAACCCAAAAACCCCACCAACAAATGAACCACGTCACCCACGTCAACAACCACCTTCACATACTTTTCATCCTCCAGCACAACTTCTAGGAGGTTCCGCAACGCCTGTCGTTTCATCCCCAAATCTCCAATCTTCATCCTCGTCGTTAAGTCCCTCACGTAGAACCTCATGTCTTCTTTCGAACAGCCAAGACTCGGCTTTGACACAACCAGCGCGAACCCATTTGTTAAAATCCCCTTTTTGTATATCTCAGAGAGCTTCCTCGCGTGCGCATCGAGCTTCGCGAACGCCACGTCCAAATCGCTCTGCATCAGAAGCTTCCCGCTGTAGGAAACATCCACGCAGCGCCGACACAGATCGTGGCATTCCGTCGCGGTGGCCGCCACCGCCCCCACCAGCCGTGAAAGCGACGGGCTCTCCCCGGAGTCGCAGTTCTCGGCGGCAACTAAACCTCCGTGAAGCTCCTCCAGCTTGTTACGAATGAGCTGCCATTTTCCCGCGAAGACACGAATCGAGTGCGAGAGAGAGAGCACAGCAAGGATGAGCTCCACCGCTCGCCGCAGACCCGAAGCTCCGGCGAATTCTTCTCCATCACCCATCTTTGTTAATCCTCAGTGGCTAATGAGAAACCCCATTTCCCGGAGGAATATTCCGGCGAAATACGTTACAAGTTCGGACTCCAAGTAGCCAACGATCTTGCGATATCAAACCAAAGAGAAAAAAGAAAGAAAGAAAGAAAGAGAATTTCACTGTGAAATGACACTGTTGCTGCAAATGTATGCTTATCCTTGGATTGCAGTTGACACAGAACTGGTCCAATTGGACTGTAGTATGTGAAATGACGGAAATACCCTTGCGGGTGAGTGTGGTTTATGTAGTGTTAATGTGCAATTGTGACATTGCAGTTGGCACAGTGTTGGGAAGTTATAAGTGTGTTGAAGGGAGACAAAGGAGGCCCAGAGAAGTTGGATCTAGGAATGGCTATTTAGACGGAATCATGTAGGTGGTAGTTCGTTTTTCTGAACATAGTTTTGTCCGTATCTGTACATTCACAAAATTATAATACTTCAACATAGGACAAACAAAAGGTGAGGTAGAAGCAAGGCATGAATTACAGAACTTAGTTATTATGGTTAACTGTTACTTTGTGTTAGCATATCCTTTGCTGCACCCACTCATCATCTTCTCTTACTTTCTTTAATCAAAACTTTTATCATAATTAATGAACTATATTATGTTATGATGGAACTTCTGGAGTTTGTATTCAAATGAACTTAAGCCTTTTTGAGTTTTGATCTCGATTTTAATAGAGGTGGAGGGATCGTGAAATAAAGTGTTGAATAGTAAGTAGGAAATTACAAATTAGCAATAATGAACCAAAGTCTTAATGGTGTATTCATGCTCATAAGCTTCGTTAACAATTATTATAAAGTAGGTCTTATCTTTTTCAATTGGTGGACCCGGTATAATAACCATGATGCAATTTCAACTTTGGCTACACTACTAATTAAACACAACGTCAACAATATAAATTAATCAACCAACTTTTCAGTTCGGCTTACGAGTCCAATTAATAAGATTTTGGAGGGGGGCCATGGCATTATCTTGCAATTCATTGTATTCATTATAGTCCGTTTCTAACAATTTCAAAACTACTTAAAGATAACATAATAGTTTTGTAAAATGCAGAAGACATTGAATTTTAATTCAGACATGATTCATAACTAAATTCTGCTCCTTCCAACCTCAAAAGGTATATTCCTCTGATTTATTATTACCCTTTTAAATGTATTATATGACTTTTTAATCAGCCAGTGTTCATATTTATTGAAAACCGCTGAATTTCTTACAATTTAGACCATGTGTCAGCTAAAAAACATGGATAGACTTTTAGTATACAAGGACAAAGTTTACTATTTTTCTGTCTAACTTCACATACCCAGAAGATTGATTAGTGAGTATATAGTGTTTGTATTTCATGTTGCAGAATCGGTAGCAACTGGGCAAGAAAATAAGCAATGAGAGAGGTATAGGAATGTTGTTTAAAGCAAAGTGAGAGGAGTGAATTAGTAGTGAAAGAGTAGATGAAAGTGCAGATGGACCACAGTTTAATTAGGACAGAGCTTTAATTACGTGAAGAAAATAAAAGGTGATAGCTTTCAATGGCCTTGGAATGGAAATGACAAGGCCACACATGACACACCCCACCATGTGAAACCCTTTGGTGGATGCCTTGAGCAAGCAGTGATCTTTAGAATAGGAAGTGGGGGAGTGAATCAAATAGCTAATTGAGAAAAAGTTGCTTTCTTTTCCAACACTTTTGGCTTGTGAACTCATACAAGAGAGGAGTCCAACAAAAGCCAATGAGGGGAACCTCTACCATACATGCAACTCCACCTTGCAATCTAATCTTTCTCACACCATCCCTCTAAATCAAATGGTGCTCATATATCTCAAAAAGAGTGCACAGTTTCGAGACACAAAAGAGGGTTCACGAGAAACCATGATCAATAAAAGGCCCCAATGGTAATAACCACGACAGAACTCAGGCTCAAAGCAAAAGAGTAAAGCTGTCCCTTGTCATGACAATCCAGACTAAAAGCATTAAAATATTGACTTTCACTACGTAGAATATGAACTTTCGCAGAATTTATGGGTGTGTGTTGGAAAACACAAGAAGGGTAAAGATGATCAAGGTGAATTTTTAAATCTTAATTAATACAAGATAAAAAAGATACTAGCACTAAAACAAGATTGAATGATCCATCAGACAATTGGTGTCTAATTTTTTACAAACACTGTCAGATTAAAGGTCAAAATACCATTATTCTGCTGGTCACGGATTTTTATCTTCTGGAATGTGACCCCGCATAATAATCCAAAACAGTTCACCTTAGCTGTTTTGCAAAGCTAAGTAATTAATTTTAGGACCAACATGAACAAACAATGCATTGGAAACTATGTGTTCATTACTTTATATATTGCTTCCTATAGTTCATAATTTGAATTTGTAATCTGCAATCAGCACATGCCTCAATTCAGGGGTCAGCATCCCTTATCATGCATGTATGTCACTCCATTAATGGAAGCATGTGGCATATTTTTCTCCAATGTTGTTGTTTTGTTGATAAGTGCACTCCTACTTAAGTTACTTTTAATCAAACTAAATGGATCTAGATTCTAATTCAGTTTTAGCTTCTCACATCCACTTTTAAGTTGTAATCATGCTCACTTTCATAAGTTTTGTCTCAAAATTACTGTGGAGTGAAAAGGGGTTCTTCATTTGACTCAAAAAGCACAGTACCATTCTTTTTTTTTCGGTCCTTATAGCCATGTTAGGTGTAAAATGTCATTCATATGCGAAAGCCATGCCATGGTGGTGCCTTTGAGTAGGGAAGAAGGGAATTCTAGACAGTAGAAAATTCTGAAAATGTCTTAGCTTTCAAGAGAAAAGTAAACATAAAAAAAAAAATAATGTATTGAGTCCTAACCAATATAACAAATTGGGAAACAGCAATGCTACAGAAGATTGCTTGCTGTGGCTACTATAAATTCTTTACAATACGAACAATATGTCAATAATCATTCCACGTATCATGGAACATGGATTATACAAAACTACGTTAATTATTATCATGATGAATCTGTTTTAGGGTTCAAGCAATCGAATTTGGTTTGAAGAAAACGCCAATGATTTGTAAAACAATAAAAATTCCTTTTCTTAAGGGTGTTGCTCAAAGCTTTATAATTTGAACACAATTCCTTGTTTTTTTTTAACATGATAGCGTAAGTATGTTGTCTCTTGGGCATTACAGTTTCTGTATCCCATCACTTTCGATCAATGAATATTTTGGGATAGGAGAACAATCATGAAAGAACAGCGTACAAGGTTGTTGATAGCAACATTCTTTAAATCCATTAACGGAAAATTTTTCAAAACTCTCAGAAACATTAAACAGAGACAATAACAACCTCATCATCATTTCCTACTTTAGTTTTGCTTACACAAAGTCTACAGTTAGAAGTAACAAGCTTTAATATATATTACCTATCTTTTGAAAGTTCTAGGTCGATTAGAATAAAACCAATTCATAATATATAAACGAATATTATAATAATATTTGTTGTTTTTTTTATATATTATTCCACCCGACACGCTTTTTTAACGTTTCTGCTAGAAAACCAAAATATGTGCATTGATCCTCAGATGAATCAACATACATTTTCATAATTTTGCTCCAAAAAAAATTTGCGTCTTCTTCCAATTTCATCGCACAAAGCGTTACAGAGATAAAATTTGACTCGACTATAGTTTAAGAATTTTGCTCAACACTTCTGATGTGTATATGGCTAATGGCTAATAGTAATAGATTATAGTTTTTAGGTAAAACTGAGACTATTTGATTTGTTTGTATTTAGATGCACCAATTTAAAATAGTTTAATTTACAGTTTCTATATTCGTTCACTTTCACATGTACCATTCATAAATATTATATTTTAGCATAAAAGGAAACGTCTATTGTCCACTTTAACCTCCACATTATCAAAATATAATGCATTTCCATATTTTATTAACTCAACTTTTTCACTTGGTAAGGGGTGTCGGTGTGTTTTGGATTGACCAGGTTATTAGAGATTGGTTAAGAATCTTAATCAGTCTTGTCAGAGAATAGACAAAAAGCTTTTAATTTTTTTAATTTTATTTTTCAAAAGTAATTTAATTATATATATATATATATATATATATATATTTAATTTTTTAATTGATTAATTAATATTTTTAATTGAGTAAATCTTAAATTATTCTATTATAGATTAAAATGTAATTTGTAAGCGGTAATAATGTTATAATGTTATTACATATATTTATCATTCAAATTATATGATAAAAATAATATCTTTTACTTTAATTTTTAATAAAAAAAAATAAGTTAGTCATTAGGTTTTATCTAATAAAAAAGATAAAACAAATATGAGCATCAAATTTTGACGAATTTATCATAACATATAATTTTTTTTTAACTTCATATTCTTCTTTAGATAAATGAAAAAGAGTAAATGTGTGTTGTTTCTTTCTACTAATTTAAAACAATATGTACTATAATAAAGAAAAAACAGAATGATGGATTTAGGTCTCTCATCCGCTTGTGAGCATAAATACGAAGAAAGTCAGTTATACAATCATTGTTTGACATTTTTATCCTTAGTTTCACTCTACATGTAGTATGAGAGAATTAAGAAAAATGATATTTTAACACTATTTTTTGACACCATTTTGACATTGCACACGTGTCAAAATGTGGTTGGACGATTTCAAATTAAAAAAACAAACTTTGGTTTTTCTCTTCCAAATATATCCCTGCCTCAACTTTTTTAATTTGAAATCGTCCAATCACATTTTAACACGTGTGCAGTGTTAAAATGGTGTTAAAATATCATTTTCCGAGAAATAAATGTTAGCTTTCATACATGCATCGTGTGTGGTTACTCTTCTTCATTGGAGTGTGAAGTTGCTTCTATGTTAAAGCAATTGTTGGTTGTCTTAGTAGGAACACTTGTGAGTAGTGACGAAGCTTAGAAGCATTATTGGAAACCTTGGTTCCCTAATTTCTTTTTTTATATGTATGTTTATTAATATATAAATAATTTTTTCTTTAGTTTTAATGTATTTGCCACTTCCAAATTTTTTTCACGTTGATCTTGACACCTCCAAAATATTGTGTGAAGATCTACCACAGTCTACGAGGTAAGATTTTGTTTGCTTCCATGCAAGAATTATTGATTGAGACGAGAAAGGAGACCATGGTTGTGTTTGTGTGGAAGATAATCAAGTATGAAGACACAAACAAAACATAATTAAGATGAATGAATCAATTCTGGCCTAAGCATAATCAATTCTCTGAACGTAAAAATAGATTCCTTATTAGGTACAACCAATTCTCTATTAGCTAAAATCAATTTCTTGGTGGTTATAATCAATTCTTTACTTGTTTAGTAGAATCAATTATGTGGTTCAATTATGACTTTACAATATTGTTTGGAACACACATGGTATTAGTGGAAAACCAACTACAAGACAAGTACACCGTTCGCACGTAACAAGTGATAAATATTGTTCTCTCCTAAATGACTTGTGTAACATTCAAAAAACTCTTACACTTAATAACTCAATTAAATCACAAAGTTCACAAAAACACAAAGGAAACTCTTTCTGTGTTTTTATCAAATAGTTAGTGTGCAATAAGAAATTTAACATAGATTATTTACAATTGTCAAGATTAGACTTGATCCATTTCATTCTCATGCATTCACAAACATCTCAATTTCATATTTAAGTAAAAATCAACTCATCGATATACTTAAATCCTATCCCTAGCGACTTTGAGCCTATGATAACTCATCAAGTTCCAATTCCTTGACTCCTTAACAAACAATCATGCATTAAGTTCAAAAGTCTTAAGTTTACTAATGAATAATGTTATATCCCTATATACAAGCTTCATTAGGTATTCAATTTTAATTCTAGGTTCAAAAGATACATTTTCAAACACCTCAAGAACCAACAATCAATCCATGTATTATCAAATCACAACAAGTACTAAGCATATAAATCAAATACAAACTTTGAAATGGAAAAGCATATGTATTAAAATTACAAAGTACACAAGATTCAACTTATTACATCTAATCCCAACAAAAAAGGGCTAGTTCTCCACGGTGAAGAACCTAGGGTTTATAAATTGAAGAGATAAGGAAGAAATTAAAACCAAAGAGAGATGCACACCATTTCTCAAGGTTTTTTTGCCTCTATTTCATGCTTCAATCACGCTTCCTTTTCAAATTTTCATCTTCAGTTCATGACCCATCTTCCTTTTCAACCCAAAAGAGGTAACATTACTGTTAAACTTTTGGCAAGTGCACCAAATCGTTCAAGTAATAAACCATGGTAAGACCAGGTATCGTTTTCCCAAAAGACTCGTAATACTAGAAAATTGTGCGATTAACAACTCATTAAGACTCAAGAACATAACATTCATTCAAGAATATGTGCAAAAAGATAAATTCACAAATAATTACAAGGGTGGACTTTGGTATTGAAGGCGCTTAGAAATGGAAAAGACTAGAAATGGTATGAAATGACATTGTTAAGCTTAGATTTCACCAATTCACTCTTGTGTATAACCAATTTCATCTCCTCTCTATCAATTTACTAAAGTCAATCCACTAAAACACTCTAGCCCTAATCCCTTAGGTGAAAGAGCCTAGGTTTTCCTTATCAAATTCCAATCCCTTGGACAATCTAACAAGCAAACCCGCATTATGAACTAGGATCTAAGACAACATGTGAATCATATCCCATCCCTGACTCAATGACCTACAAGGACTCTTGTTTCAGTTCAAGATTTCATATCCCATTCTTGGCTCAATGAAACTCCAAAATCAAGTCATGAACGTTCCCATTACATGCAAGCTTTAAGATCAGAAACAAGAATACTAGTAAAAGATAGAAAAGGCATATATAATTACAAATCAAGCATTCATTACACAAGAGTTCATAGGCTACATCCAACCCTAACAAGATGGATTTGGTTCTCCATTTTCATGGAGAACCCTAGATCTTACAAACATGGAAGATGGAAGAAAAAGGAGACCCAAAGGAAGAGGAGGAGATGTTCCCACACGCTCCTCGCGCCCTCCATGAGCTCTAGTCGTGAAATCGCACCTCCAAGGAACCAAAGACCCCTTTTTCTTTCTGCCCCGTGAATATTTATACTGCCCGAATTCTCGCTTAAGCTAAATTATTCTCGCTTAAGCGAGAAGAAACTTCTTGGAGAAGACAGTCATTCTCGCTTAAGCTAAAATATTCTCGCTTAAGCGAAAATGACTTTTACAGCAATGGCTTCCTGGATCACCGAGGCTCTTCAATGTAATGGAGGATCTTCCTAACATCGAAATAGATCAAAAACAAGGGATTAGAGTATTATTTACGTAATGTAGCTCAAAATATAGATAAATACTAAAACTAGATAAAAGAGAGGATTTAAGCAAGTTTCAAGCTAGAAAAGAGTTGATTTTGCTACTAAAATGATGCTTAGATAATGGTAAGAATTATCATTATCAATTACTATTGATGAAGATTGAAGCCCAAGGAGGGGAAGGGAGATCTTCCCAACGCCCCAAATAGTCTCTGAAGGACACTCTGAGTCACTCTAGGTGAAAAATGAAGTTTATGAGAAGAGAATCCCCAAAACCATCATGAAAACATGATTAAATACCCACTTTAGCATATCATGGCCTAAAAATCAATGCTCTTTGACTTGTAACTCGCTAGGCGAGCGATATTTTCATTCAAGAACTGGAATATTTTTGGTTTGAGTTGTCATTTTTGCCCAACGAGCAGCCAGTTCACCCAACGAGTCAGCTAGCTCACCCAACGAGTTAGCTAGCTCACCCAGCGAGTAAGCCTAATGCCAATTGTGACTTTTTTTGTCGTGTGGGGCGGTCCATGGCAATATAACCCTACAGGTGATTATTTTCTTCATGTTTGTAGTGTCAGGTGCGATTCTAGTGCCCTTAGAGTGAGTATTTGTCTAGAAATATTTTTTTCTTGTCCAATCTTGCTTCCTTAAATTCTAGCTTATTTTCTTTTCCTAGAATTGCTTTCTATTAACTTATTTTACGCATTCAAAATAGAGATAAAAAACAAATAAACATAAAATGACTAAAATACAAAATCAATATAAAATAAAATAAACTTGAAAATTAAACAAGATAAACTTAAAAAGATTAAATAAGATAAAAGCTATAAAAAAGTTATTTTTATTAATTAGAACAAACACACAAAATAGGTAAAAATAGACTATATCACATTAATCAAATTTGGATGAAATTTCACGATTAAAATTGTTGTTGTATTGTAGGTTATTTGGTGAAGGAATTTTTCGGTTTGGTGGTTACTGGTTTTTACGTGGATCAGGTTACCTCATTCATAAATCATTAACAAGTAAATCTCATATATGTTGTGTATACTGGTGTGGTGGTTTGGTTGGTTTATGACTGAGATATATTCATTGATAATGATGCATTAAGTCATTTGTGATAAAGTCAAATTCGAACATAAAGTTTCTACTTTAACAAACTACATTAACAATTTATGTCTAGAGAATGTAAATTAGGACACTTAAAAGTAGTTAAGTATAAGAGGTCAGCATTTATAAATGGTCATTAATTAAAATTAAAATGCAATTTTATTTAAAATAATCACTCCAAATTATTTTAACTTAATTTATAGGTTAAATATATGTTTTAGTCCTCATATTTGTTCCCCATTCTCAATTAGGTCCTCATGTTTTTTTTTTGTCTCAATTGCATCCTAATATTTGTAAATTTGAGGAATTAAGCCCTCCCCGTTTTTTTTGTCCCAATTGCATCCTAATATTTGTAAATTTGAGGCAATTAAGCCCTCTCAATTGGCCTACGATGTTAGTGGCCAGTTAACGGAGAGGGCTTAATTGCTTCAAATTTACAAATATTAGAATGCAATTGGGACAAAAAAAAACATGAGGACCTAATTGAGAATGGAGAACAAATATGAGGACTAAAACATATATTTAACCTAATTTATACTTATCACATTTATTTTTTCTAAACCTAATTTCATCAATTAAAACTTTTTTATTTTAAATAATAATTCATATTTTATTTTAAGATTAAATATGTTTTTGATTCCTTAAGTTCTAGTAAAAATTGGAATTAGTCCCTCTTCAAAACTTTGGTCTAGTTTAGTCCTCTAACTTTAGAAATGTATGAATTTAGACCTTTTAACCAACTTTTGTTAAATTGATTTGATGTTTCAAATGCTTTCCTCAGTTAACTAGGCAAAAATATGTCAAAGAGTGTAAACAACCCAAATATTACCATGAGACGTGCTTGAAACATAAAATAAACCTAACAAAATTTAATTAAAAGAACTAAATTCATACATTTCTAAAGGTAATGGACTAAATTAGGCTAAAGTTTTAAAAAGAGACTAATTCCAAATTTCACTCAAAGTTAAGGGACCAAAACATATTTAACCCTTTATTTTAATATAGTTTAAACTAATTAAACTTTATTTTATTAACTAAAATAAAATTATAATCTTAAAATTTTATAATTAAAATATTGTTTATCCATATAATACCCATTACTTACACACTTTTACAAACTTTTCTATATTTTTTATTTGAACTCTCTTTTCTCCTAATCCAAATAAATTTACTTTCTACTTTTTTTCTCTTAAATTTATTCCTTTTTTTTACTCTCTTAAATCCATTGTCATCATATCCAAACAAAGTATATTATTTTCTCTTAAATTTATTCCTTTTTACTCCCTCAAATCTATCGTCATATATCCAAACAAAGTATAGACTGGGTTCAAATTTTTGAACTTTTTATAAATACAGTTAAATTTTAAGCATATCAAATAACCATAAACTACTACTAGCTAGTTGATGTCACTGTTAATTACTTTTGATATGACATATAAATGAGTGTTATTAATTTTTTTGTATGTCAGATAAAAATTGTTCTGAATGTACAGGTGTAATGACTGAAAACGATATAATAATTTATGATGAACAACAAATATAGGTGGTATTTAAATAATTTATATCACTGTCATTTTAGCTAAACGAACAAATACAAAGGACCCTTTTTCTATTACTTTTCCTTGTTGATTTACTTGGGCTATATGGCATATGCGTGAAGCAAGCATGATGTCCAACCACTAAAAGCTGAGAAATAGTGAATCGATTGGAAAAACAACAAGTGGAGTAATCTGATTGAGACCCCTATTCCTTTTTACTATTTTCACCATAACAAGGAGATTTTAAATTTAATTTAATTTCATAAATTCGGTTTATAAAATGAAATTTATATTTATAGTTTAATAGCCAATTTAGTCCTCACTTTGTTTGAAAAATCTCAATTTAGTCCCTCGTTATAAAAGTGTTTTAAATTAGTCCTAACTTTTAAAATAGTGAGTCAGATTAGTCCTTTCTGTTAAATATAAGTTAACAAAATTAATGGATGATGATGTGGTACAGCTTAAAGTTAACGAGGGACCAATCTAACACATCAGCTTTAAGCTGTGTCACATCATCATCCATTAACTTCGTTAACTTATATTTAATGAAAGGGACCAATCTGACCCACTATTTTAAAAGTTAGGACTAACGTAAAACACTTTTATAATGAGGGACTAAATTGAGATTTTTTAACCAAAGTAGAAACTAAATTGACTATTAAACCTATATTTATTTATATACTATATATCGATAATATCTTTAATCCATGTGAAATGTCTAATACTTTATTTTGATAAATATGACTGCAAGAAAACGAAAATAATGTTTCAGATCATGCATGCTCTTCTGCATAACCCTATAAGGTCAATATACTTAATTATTAACTATATCTTACCACAACTTTGCACACCATCTCATGATTCACAAAACTAGAAACCTATTTGCACAAAATGTATTTTGTTAAAGATATTACAGAAAGTCTTGAAAAACAGTTTTAATCTTTGTGCTTGTTGTAGTTAAAATGTAATTTAGAATTATATTTGCATATTCAATTGTATTTTAGTCATAATATATTGAATTGTATTTTAATGATAATATAGAATAATTTATTTCAAATAAAAGATGAAAACCAGCTTTACATTTTCTTTTATAAAAGATATTGAGTTTAGAAACTATCTTTAGTCATCTTACAGTCAAATTAACTTAAATTTAGACATTAATTTATGCATCTCCCTAAACAAACCCTTCATATATATAAACTGCATTGGTGCATGATCAAAATGCAAATGCATGTATAGAAAACAAAAGTCTAAAAAATAGACCTCTTACCAAACATCACTTTCAAGTTATGATATAGCCGTACATTGAGCTGGAGAATGGGAAGCATCACAAATAATTAAAAATTTTTAATGTTCTATATTGGTTTTTAGAATCGACATAGATAATATCCACAAAAAATATTTTTACTTTTTATGCTGATTATCCTTAAAAAAGTTCACATTCTATATCAATTTTGAATCTATCATAAAAAAAACTCATTTACAAATATAGAATATGTAATAGAAATCACTATTGTTTTTAGTCACAACTTGCATAAAAAGTAATATTCTTTTTTACCACAACATTATCTTATCTCACATAATAAAACCTGCATATACTATTTACCATACCAAATTAGAATTACAACATAAATTTTTAGATCAATCCTGATAATATAAATATTAAATATATATATATTTACATATAAACTTTTTAAAACATATAATAACTAATATCATTTTCTATGAATCCACAAAAGAAAGGATGTCCACTACTCACGAACTTTTTCTAAGACTTCTTCCAATGGAGACACATAATTGAAAATATACACAATCAATAATATTTGAGTAAACAATATTTAATATTTGAATTAATTATATATATTATCATATTTTATAAGTTAACAACGGATATAATTTTATATATACCTCATCGAATAATATCCATATTTATAGAAACGTTTTAATAAAAATAATTAAGAAAAAAAAATCATAAACTAACGTATCATAATACGAGCTACCTTATTATACCTTTCTAAAGAATAAACTACAGAATTATTCTTCAACTTCAAATAAAATATACCTAATATATTACCCTTAACATTTTCCCTGAAATCTAGCATTTCATATGATGATGAATTTGAATAAAGTTTAGATAATTTTTTTGTTAATAAAGATTCGTGCAATGAGATGTTATGAAATCTAGTATCACTAGTACAAAAATCATATTTTATGACGTACAAATCATATTTTATGACGTACAAAAATCATATTTTATGACGTACAAATCTCATATTTTATGACGTACAAAAATCATATTTTAGATATTTGTACGTCACCTCCATATCCTCCAATAGTACTTCCTCTGAACAAGAATAAATGTCAGCTCAAATCAGTTCTCCAAAATTCTTAATTTAAAGTGCAAGCATTTATGATTAAAAAGATTAGTAAAATGCAATAGGAAGCACATCATGCATTTAGTCAAACTTATTTATCAAACTGTGAATCCTCATGCAAATTTTTTAAATGATGTATCACAATTTGTATTAAATCATAAAGCGAATGACAATGAAAACCAACTTCAAATATATTATTTAGATGATACAGTGTTCGATGTAATAATTTTAGATTATAAATAGATGGAAAATACTTAAACTTAAGTCTCATACAAGAAATTATTAGCTATATCTGAGTTGTTATATCCTCTATTTTGAAAGAATGGAAACTAAGCAATTAACAGCCAAACAAAGTGCACCAATTAAATGAATGAATGAGTGACAAATGAAGTAGTGGAAAGTGGATTAATTAAAATTTAATTGTGCTCCTTCAATTCCTTTTCATATAACAATTTAAGTTTACATGACTATTTAATTTCTTTCATGACAATAGCTAAACGAAAAGTAAAAAAGAAAAGGTGATGAATTATTGATTCGTATCAATGATGCAAATATTCATTGTAAATACGCTGACCTTTCTCCTTAATCAAACATGCATAACTAAATTATATTTACATAACTTGTAGTATATATATCACTTTCTTCAATGAAAATTCATTTTCTCATTCTCATTCTTTCATTCTCTCCCCTATGAAACCTCTACTATTTTCTTCCAAACTTCTTCCAAGCTTCAGCAAGCTAAGTCGATATTACTCTTTAGAGAAGCTGACGATCCATTCTTCTGGTACGGTCGACGACTTGAAGCCGGATCCTTCAAAGCTTTCTGTCGAGAAGATGAAGTCAGACGACAATCTTTCCAAAGAATCAGAAAAAGAGAAGGTTCAGACAGAGCATGTTCAAGAAGAATCGAATGAAAGAGGCGGAGAAGAAGAAAATTCTGAAGACGGAGATGAAGGAGACGATGCTTCGTAAAGGTTTTTCTTAGAAACTCTGAAATCTAGCATTTCATATGATGATGAATTTGAATAAAGTTTAGATAATTTTTTTGTTAATAAAGATTCGTGCAATGAGATGTTATGAAATCTAGTATCACTACAAAAATCATATTTTATGACGTACAAATCATATTTTATGACGTACAAAAATCATATTTTATGACGTACAAATTATATTTTATGACGTACAAAAATCATATTTTAGATATTTGTAAGCTCCACATCCTCCAGTAAAAGAGAAGATGAAGTCAGACGACAATCTTTCCGACGAATCAGAAAAAGAGAAGGTCCACACTGTGACAGAGCGTGTTCCAGAACTCGCACCGGACATTATAGGTCCGCATATCCGTTCTTGTATCAACAGGCACCTCGATGAAACTCTACAAGCCAAGTTCGATAAGGATTACCGTCGTTATACACTGGAGAAGTACGAAGATAAGATGATCTCTTCACAGTTCAAAATCGATGAAGAAATGGAGATGGATTTAGAAGAAATGAATGAAAGAGACAGAGAAGAAGCAATAGAGAAGGATTTACAAGAATCAAATGACGGAAAACAAGATGAAGGAGACGATGCTTCTTCGTAAAGGTATTTTTTGTAGTACAATGAGACAGTGCTCTGAAATGTAGCATCATATGTGATAGTTTGAACAAAGTTTAGATTTTTTTTGTTAATAATTCGTGCAATGAGATGTATAAAAGGTTCCCATCAGTGACAATATACTGTAAGTGCCTGATGCACTTGTATAAGAAAATAGTGTTCTGTATATCTTGTAATTCCAACTGGTGTTTGTACATATAGACTTCACAAATTGATTTTTTTATCTAGAAAATATTGATGCGCATATTGAATATGATGAAGCATTGTGTTATGTTAATTGACAGGCTTAATCAGTTTAAAGAAACCTTGTCGTATGGAGGAGAAATGCTTTCTCTTGAAAAACTTATGTTGTTTTTAATTTATAGAAACACAACCAGAAGTTTGGATTGAAGCCCTATAGAAATAGAGATGAACTAATGATAAGTGAAAAAACGAAGCTAATTCCTTCATCTTTTTTTCTTCCAATCTGAAAATATATTTCAAAACATTAATTCCTAAAAATTAAAACATATTGTAGAATATGTTTTCGTGAAGAAGGGGAGTTCTAACATATTGTGTTATTAAATCAAATTTGCCTAGTAAATTATTTTCATTTCATGGAGGTTGTGTCCCCAAACTAGCTTAAATGCTACTTAGAAGATCAAATCTGGTAGCTGGAAACTGTTAGATTAAATTATTATATCTGTTTGATAAAAAAAACTCATAAATATAAAATGACAGAATTAAACATGTTAATTCAAACTTGTATTTTTTTTTTATTCACAAATCAATCTATTAAATTATTGCATTTTCCTTATTTATCTATTATACTAATATTCAGCTTTATTATAAAAAAATTCAATCGAATTTAAAATATAATAAAACTTCATACTTTTAAATATAAATCATACTTTCATTATATTAATCAATGTAGTCGTTAAAAAGTATATATAAAAAACTATCATCCATCAATATCTTGATGTTTATATTGTAAACAATCTAATGATTAAAATAAATAATGTAATATAAAAAAAAAGTAATTTATTATATATCCTTATATAGAAAAAGTAAAACTAACATTTAAGAAAACCACAAGCTAATAAAAAAACAGCCTTTTATACCAAAGATTGATGATAACAAGATTTTTCACACAAGTAAATTAACTGAAAAGTCTTACCAAACATAGCCGACACCTTTAATGATCAAAATCCAAATAAACTGATTTGCAGGTCAATAATAATGCTGCAAAAAACTATCCAATCAAACGTGAATCTATTTCTGTTAACTTCATTTATTGCCATGGTTTCCTCCATTTTCAGATGGGAATGTTGCATTGTCTTGAATAGATATTACAATGAGAACAAAACTAATGTCTTCAGTAAGGAGAAAGAGAGCACAGATAAGTATATAGGCTCCCGCCACTATCCTCTGAATTTATAAACTTTATCTTTAATCAATGCTCACATTTGCTTTGACTTGGTCGATAATTTCATTATTTATCTCAAGCATTGGAAACATGATTGAAGTTTATTTGAATCATGCAGATTCTCCCTTTTTTCCTCCCACCTTCCATATTGTTGAGTCTCGAATAACAAACAGTAGAGGTTTTGCCATCTGCCATGGAGGCAACCAAAGGCTGCACATCAAAACGATTTAACATAAATATTAGTAGAAAATACAAACTTCAAAAGGACTGAATCACAGAAGCATGTGTGATAGAGAGAGTATTACCAAGGACAGTTTGAGCTTCAAAGTAGGAATGGAGATGGCATTTCAGAGAGTGAGAACAAAAGGAGGGGCATCTCTTCTAGGCCCAGCAACAGAACGATAGACATAAACCTTCTTAGCCTGTTGATTGTCGTAGGTATCTTCGTTTATGACTTCAACATTCAACCTAGGCTTTTCCTTCGCTAACAGTCTAACCCCATTCATTGTCACTTCACAGTCTGACATCCACAGCGACCTCATTGACTCGTACTTCCCCAAACCTGCCAGAAGAGCTTCGTTGCCGAATGGGCAGTCTCTTACCTCGAGTTTCCTCAGCTTAGGACAGCCATCGAGCACACATCGCATGCCCCAATCACTGCTTCCGGCAAAAGCCACTGAAAGAGTTTCTATGTTTTTTCCATACTTTCCTATGTACTCAAAAGTCAGGTCAGTCAGATAACCTGATAATGCAAGCCTCTGGAGTTTCCTGCAAGTCTTAACAACAGATCCAAAGGCCTCGTCCATAGGATCTTGTGTCAAGTAATCTCGCTGACCAGGGTGCATGATGCACAGTCGAAAATGAGTGAAGTCAGGACAGTTTTGTACAACGGTAGCAACAGCAGCATTAGTCATTTGACGGCAAAAGTAGAGAACATAGTGAAGTCTAGGGCACCCTTGAGAGACTGCAATAAACCCTGATTCAGTAACCCCATGAGCAATGCCCTCGTCAAAGGGATCTGCAGGAAAAACACGCAGTTCCTCAAGCAACGGACAGTGTGATCCAACAGCTTCTAGCCCCTTGTCTTCAACTGTGTCCACAACCTGTCAGTTATTTAATGAGTAAGATGCGTGTCCCAATACATTTTCATTAGCAGGCAAAGGAAATTTGAAAAATATCTGCCACCCCATGCACCATCAACTTGGAATCACCACCATGTTAAATTTTACATGCATTTTGCATAATTTGACAAGTATCTATTATGATGTTAGATCTTAGATCTATCAACGGCCGGTTGTTTAAGTTAAATATTAAATTGTTCATAACATATTATCATAAATTTAGGGAGAGATAGTGTACACGATTTCCAAATATTTATCAGTCTATATATATGATCTTTGTTCACAGATGGTGAACATGTTAGAAAAAGACAATAAAAACTTAAACTTTTGGGCTTCTGTTTGTGAAAATTCCAATATCAATGAAACCATGCAATGAAGAACACAATAAAAAGACATACCCATAGACGCTCAAGTTTAGGGCAGTGAACAAGGAGCTTAGCAAGATCATCACTGTTAAGAGGTGCATAACTAAAATTCAAGAAAGTTAGATTTGTGCAAGCAGAGTACAGAACTGGGAGATATTGTGCTGTAGCTACCCATAACCCAGAAAGGGTGTGAAGATTTTTACAATTTTTGAATGCACTTCCAAGCTCTGAGGACTGCTGTGCCGTCAGCTCTTGTGAAAATGAGCCAGTACCAAGCTCACCTAACTGAGGAGAATGAACAAGAAGCCTTTGTAATTGTTCCAGTGTTACACTTTTGTTAACCTTCAAAGTCTTTAATGATTTGCATCTACTGACAAGTTTCTCAAGTGCATCAAAATTTACATCGTTGTGAAGATTGGCAAAGTTCAGTACTTCCAATGATGTGAAGCTTTCAGGAAAACAGCTCAACCAATTACCGTTCTTATCTTCAATACCATTCTCTTGTATGTCAAGTTCAGTTAAATTCCTGCATTCACGTAGAATGCAGAAGATTATGTATGGTCAAAGGAAAGAGTAGGCAAAGAAAGTGATCATAATGAAAACAATACCTATTTTCCATTACTCGATATGGAAGTACCATGAGTTGAGATTTTGAAATACATAAGAAAGATTACTAAGGTACCAAAAAGGATATAGTTTTAATTAATGTAATCAACAATTTACACACTTTGTATGCTCCCAGTCATAAATTAAACCCAGCCAACTTATAAATACTTGTAGTTAAGCAGCTGAACATATAATTTGAGGGCCGCCCTATCACTTCATAATATACACACGTAATAGAAAAAAAAACAAATTCTACAGAGTATTTAGAATTGCATTATAATTTTTAAAATGAAAAGAAAATATCATTTACTCAATAATAATAGAAAACAGGCTGTGTCCACATGATGCATAATTGCACTGTATTTAAGTGAATTCTAATAAAACAATCCATGAATTAATGGGAAATTCCCATTCTTGAACATGCATTATAGAATTTCACATAGTGAAATAGTCATATCAACTTTTCTCCAGCTAAAGAATAAATAGCATCTCAAGCATACAACTATAACCAATCTTAGCAAAAGTCTATTCTCATACTGGGCAGCACAAATCAGAAGGCCACCTTCTAGAGAAATAAAAGTCCATTGATTCCCTGTGTCTTACCAGCTTTTTTTATGGTATATATAAGGAATATTACCATGCTACCACTCAATTGATGCCTAAATGTTAATTTCGTCATACAAAAAAAGAAGTGGCCCTCGTAAAAAACAGTTCTGTAGTGGGATTCTGTTTCCAATCGCAACAAAATTCACAAACATCTCACTACTGATATTTCGTAACAAAGCCGCACAACATACGAAAATGCCAAACAAGAAGCCAATCATGAGGGGAAAATGTAAAAGAATGAATTAAGTAAAGGTTAGATAAAACTTGAAGGTCAAAACTGAGAGAAAATAGCTTCAACAGCCAGACCATTATTAGAATTGTTAAAAGGAAGCAATCTAAACTGGAGAATCAAATCAAATTTTTAAAACTGTTAAAAAGTAAACTCAAGAATTAACTGTATAACATCATCCAAAAGTTAAAAGCAGAGATCTCATATTTAAACAGTAACATGACCAGATGAATAGAAAGTGATAAGAGAAATACAAGCATTAACAGAAAACATGCCACTTCAGCAGTGATTCCTTACAAGAACACGATTCTCTCCAGAAAACCAATCAAACTATGTATTCAAACAAAATATTAACAATAGCAAAATGTAAAAGTAAAATCCTCAAAGAATCCCAAATTGATTGCATTTACTGGATAGGACCAAACTCACACAAGAGTTTAGAGAAAAATAACTCTTACTTGCAATTAGTGGCGATTGAAGCCAACCCATCAGTGCTGAATCCGTCACAACTGAGAAGGGAAAGGGCCTTGAAATTGGGGAAATAGAGAGACAGATACTCCAAGCTCTCATCAGTAACAGTCATCCTCTTGAGCCTCAACTCTTCAAGCCAAGGGTACTTCTCAGCAAACACCACCAGCCATGAATGAATATTAGCACCCCAATTTGCAGGAACCAAGTTGAAGTCAGAAAAACGAGGTTTCCCTTTCAGTGTGACACTTCGAATGTTAGGGAACCTGCGAGTTAGGATCTCGGGAGACACAGAATAGCAGTTACCTATGAACACACTCCTTCTTGACCATCTCTCAGCGTTATACCACTCTTTGCAAACCAAAGAAACCGAGCTTTTGTCCTTCCGAGATTTTAACATCCCTAAAATTCTTTCCAAGACCTCATCAGGAAAAGTGGAGTTTGATTTTGGATTCTCCCTCTTTCTCCTACACTCCATCTTCAACTCAAGAATAGAGAGACAAAAAAAAAGAGCCAAATTTTCCGGCACCTTATGGATCAACAATGAGATTTTTAAGCAGCCACCATGTCAAATTATGGTAAAGCAACCAATGAAAAAGGAAGACTCAAACAAAGTGAACTTAAGGAGCAGAAAAAGAAACAGGTACAAGGAAAAGGGTTTGCAGAGAGCAGCAAATTGTCAATGACAATAAATAATTCCCGAAAAGAAAGTGTAAAAGCAGTGAAAGAAAAGCAAGAAATTTGCTGAGTGAACTCTCCAAAGTTGAAAAAGAACCTGCTGCTATGTACCCTTCACTGTTGACTACAAAGGTACCTGCTTTCAGCCATGTTTTCCCTTTGAACACGAGAAAAACACAGAATTTAAGAGCATTCAGAACTGAAACAAAAAATTGGAGACCCAAATGAGCTTGATGGAATCTGCGATCCGTTAAGAGGTGGAAGGAGATCCAGAAGGTATATAATTATATGGGTGTATGTGAGAGGAGGAAGGAGAGAGAAAAGGTTAGGTCACTGAAAATTGGGATCTTTTCCCCTGAACAGAAACTCTCAAATCAGTTCTACCTTATGATGAGTGATGAGGCCAACGACCATAGGCACTGATCACCCACGGCGTATTATAAGAAAAGTAGAGGATCAGAAAAAGACAGAAGAAATAAAGTTTTCATCTTTGAAGAAGATTGGTTGCAGTTAAGAAGAGGATAGAGAAAAGGAAAAAGATAAGAGGCAAGAGATTGAGATAATTAGTGATAAAATATTGATAAAAGTAGAAAGATACTCAGGATGTTTCTACTGTTCAGTGTGGGGTTTATTTATAGTAATCCCTCTTTCGTTTTTAATGATATTTTGGAGGAATGAAAGATATAATCATTTTTTTAATTGTAAGAAGATACTTTTTAGTTTTTTGCATAAATTACCTAAAAGTTAATATAAAATTTTAAAATGTAATAGAAAAGATGGTTGTCTTAAAGGTCTTGACACATTTTATAACAAATTATTTCTAATGTCATATTTTATATATTTATTAGGTCTTAAAAGCAACTTATAAGTATCTTTATATATTATTTATTATTTCTGACTTTTTTTATCATTTATTATTTATTCATGTAATAACTTATTTAGGAGTTTTGCTTATAAACTATTTAAATTATAGAAATTAGTGTAAAATAATGAAAAATAATACAAAAATTAAAATTTACATTTTTAAATATAAAATTACTTTCTTATATGAGAATTGAATTTAAAAATAATATTTATTCTATTCTTATATTTATAACTATATATAAAAAGGAATTTGTCATTGTTTATATTTATTTTCTAATTTTACTTTTTAAATAAATATTTTCTTTTAAATTAAAATAATTAATTTATTAATTCTATTTTTTCAAATGATTGTTTTTGTAACAACTTACAAAATAGTATAAGAGTTGATACGTATTTTAAAATAATAAGATAAAATATTTTAATGTTAAAACAATTTAATGAAATAAATAGAATTTTATAAATACATTTTATTATCTAAAATACTTGTTATTTTTAAGGTTTTGTTGACTTAAGTGGATTTGAGGGAGAGTAATTGAGTGGATTCGAAAGGATTTGAAAGTAATTTTTGTTGTTGTTTATTTGATTGAATTTGGAGGTAAACGAGACTAGATTTGGAAGTAAAGTTTGTGAGAATTAATATAGGATTTAATTTACGTGACAGATTAAAAAAAATTTACTTCCAAATCCACTCTCACTTATCTCCAAATTTATTTAAATAAACAACAACAAAAATTTATCTTCAAATCCTTTCAATTACTCTCCCCTAAATCTACTCAAGTGAACAAGGCCTAAAACTCATTCTCTAAGTTTTCTATTTCTCCTTTCTAAGATTTTTTACTCATGAGATATCTATTTGACGATCAGAAAGTGCCAAGAAGATCATCACAGTACCGATTAATTTCTCTTTTCTCCTTAATTCTTAGTTTAAGACACATGCATATTGAACTCCTCGGATGTGTCACCTGATATCTTTTTCTAGTTCCATGTCGATCAATTGTCTTACGGACTTACTATGATCATGATTTTGTGATTTGTAGGCATTTTTAAAGTTTCTTGAGCTAAAGCAAGGGTAGTACGTTGTTTATAACTGTGGTAGCTTTCTTAATCAGGTAAGGGAAACTAATAATTTTCTTTAATTTTTTAATTAATAAGTATGGTTGGTGATTGTTAGGATGTTATGTTGATTTGGTAGTAATTGAAATAATTGTTTTAGTGTAAATTGCGTTTTTTACGAGTGTACTTAGTTATTTGATGCATGATGCCATAAATGATTCTATTTTGGACTTGATTAATCTTGTGAATGTTTCTGTTGTGTAGTGTAATGGTAGAAAATTGATGTTGTATTGTGAATTAGGGAGTAGGTTGAGTTATAGGTAGTTTTTAGGCTAAAAAGGAGGTTTTGACAGGTGAAAAGTTTAGGAAATGGTTATTTGGGAAAACTGTGTTTTTGGATCTGTTTAAGAGTCATTTGAAACTTATTTAAGCTTTAATTAGTAGAAATATGTTATAGAAATGGTTGGTAGCTAATAAGGTGTGTTTTGTATGGTTATTAGTTCATTTTAGGGTTTTGATTAGTGAGATTCTAAAGCAGAAGGTATGTGCTAAAGTGGAGGGTTTGAGGTTTGTTGTTGGGTCATTTCTAACTTTTTTAGACCCTTATGAGTAGTTAAGTTGGTTTAATGCACCTAATTTCTTGTTTAATGAGCAAAGTGGTACTTCATTTCAATTGTAAACATGTTTTAGCATTAATTCTAGTGTTTAAAGAACCCATTTGGTCTATTGGATGAGTCACAGGTGCATCCAAATAAGAAAGCATAGTTATTGTCATCTAGTATGACGTTGAGCGGTCCTATGTGACACTTAGTGATGCCAAACCCAAGAGTCCTTGAGTTATATGGTGCCAAGTGCCACTTTTGGGCGTTGAGCGCCACTTTTAGCCACTGAGCGTCACAAAATTAGTGAGTTCTATAACTTTGAAGCGTTGAGCAGTAGGTTTTAGGTGCTTAACAGTAGGATTTTGGGTGTTGAGCGCCACCCTTCCAGTGGCATTAGCGTTGAGCGCTGGTTATTTGGCATTGGGCGCCCTGTTACTAGTGATGTTGTGCTTTTGTTCTTTTGGTTCATGTGATCTTAAGTTTTTTTTCATTACTTTATTGGATTCAAAAGTAACATATATGGATTTGTATGATGAGTTTACACAAGTTTATGTATATATGGATAAATGTGTATTCCAATGAGGAAATTTTTAATGGTAGTTTCAAGTAGTGTATATATTATTATAGGAGCTCAGTTTTTAGGTTTATCTTGACATTCTAATGATCATTCATTCTCATGTAAAGAGAGGTGAGTCATGTGGTAAGAGTAGTAGGGGTCCTAGTTTGGGTGTCTTTCTCCATTTGGCAAATGACATTTTAATAGTCTGTCTTGTGTGGTAGCTTTGGGAGGGGAGTAGTAGTTGTTCCACGACTACAAGTTTATAACCTGACATAGCTCGACAATAATGCATGTATATCCGGATTTTTGTGTGTAGGTCTTATTTGTTTAAGTTTTTTGTTTAGTTTGAAATTAAAAATATGTTATTTTGTGTGGTGATTATGTGTTATTCTTTTGATATTAACTTACCTTTTTGTTGCGTTTGTTGTATGTTTTTAAATGATCATTTAATGAGTATGAACAGAGAAAAATGATCTTACTGTATAACAAATCCTTACCGAGTTATGTATATAAATTTGTATTATATTCATTTTAAACACTTTATATATATATATATATATATATATATATATATATATATATATATATATATATATATATATATATGATGAACATATCTTTTCACTGGTATTATTTTTAAGTAATTTTTTAAAAATATAATCTTCTTAAATTTAACAATTTTTTAAATTAATTAAATAAAAATTATATATAAAATAGATAAAGCTATCTATAATCAAATTGTAAAAATTATTTATACTTTTTATAATCATAATTTTATTATATTTTATTATTATAAAAAAGTAAGTAGAAACGTGTGCACGTGTTTTTTCAGTGGTACTTATTAAAATATGCTGAAGACACATTTGAAAAACTGAATAAAAAATACATATATCATTAAAATTTTAGAGTAATATATGAAAATAATATTTATATTTAAATTGAGAAATAAACATTGAGTTAATGGGAAAGGGTAACTAACATTTAGGGTATGTTCTTTTGAATAGATCCTCCTGTTCATGAAGATTGGTAAGGACGGATAAAGAAAATGTTTTTGTTCGCTTGTAGAGATTTCTGAGGATTGAAATGAGAGGATTTGTGTGGATAGTTACTTTATTTCATCTATGGTGCAGTGCGAAGATTTGGAAGGAATGGTGGGAATTTTCATTTTTAACCTTTATAATTAACTTTCATACTTTTATAATAATAATAATAATATAAATAATAATAATAATAATAATAATAGTAATAATATAAATATTAAACTTAACTTTAAAATATTTATTAATTATTTTATCATTTTTAAAATATATTATTTC
>NC_028357.1:36329318-36345863 GCF_000741045.1 Vigna radiata var. radiata
ATATATATATATATATATATATATATATATATATATATATATATTGGTATAAAAAATTCTTTTTAACTGGTATAAAAAGATTTTTTTTACATTAATGCTAGCGCAAATTATGTATTAAAACTAAAATTATTAACATAAAATATAACCATTAACACTAAAACTATCACAACTAAACTATTAAGATAAAACTAAAACTATCATAATCAAAATATTTTCCTAGACAATTTTCAAGCAAAGTATTAATGCTATAATGGGTACTAACACTAGTGCAAAAACGCTGTTTAACGTCACCTAGTATACGTCGGTTTGTTGGTAACCCGACGTATATGAGTGGACGATGGCATTATCGTAAATAGTTTGGTAAACTAGACGTCGAATTTAAGGTAATGCGACGTCTATGATAATGTAGACGTCCCCAATACCACAAACCGACGTCTAATGGCCTAAGGTAGGAGAGAAGACAGTCCAGTGACGTCGGCGTTAACGGGGGCCGACGTCTATTGGGTTGCAATTAATGCTCTTCACCTAATTCCCAGGCGCTTATACGTCACGTAGTCAAAGGGTGACGTCTAAGGCCTATCTAGAAGGTGAGAAGATAAAAAGTTCTTCAATTTAGACGTCGGTGTTGAGGGGAAGCGACGTCTATGTGCCTGTAATTAATTATGTTCACCAAACTCGAAGGCCCTAGACGTCGGCTAGAGGGGCACCGACGTCTACGTTACTATAGATGTCGCCGCCCCAACACAACTGTCGCGAACATCCCTGATAGGAAATAAAACGTCAATCGATTAAGCTTCCTAGACGTCGGCTCCCCTAGAAGCCGACGTCTAATGGGTATTCAAAAAGTCAGTTTAAATGTTAACTTGGATGTCATATTAGTAAGATAACCGACATCTAGGTGACTATAGACGTCGGTTTCTGGAGCAACCGACGCCCAATTTCATTTTAAATAAACTGCAAACTCTTCGCGGCATTCAATTTCTGATATCGTCTTCCTCTTCTCCTTTTTCTCTTGGGTCACCTCTTTTTTTTCTCGCTTGCGGCACCTCTTCCTTTTCTCTCTTGCGGCATTCCATTATTGTTTCTGATATCTTTATCGTCTACGTCCTCTCCTTTTTCTCTTTTGCGGCATCCCAGGTGCGTGGTTTTTTTTATGCTTACCGTTTAAACTTTGTTTAGTCTTTCATCGATTATCTTCCAGTTCAATTGATTAAAATTTGCTTTCTTTGTGTTGTGTTTTAATGCAGTTTTGTTCCTTTCTTGAGGTAACGTAGTAACACATTCTCCATTTGCTAGCTGTCTCCTAGAAAAAGCGGCGTCTAGTGAATTTCTTTTGATCATTTCAACCCAAAAACGACCCTGGGTCATTGCTTAGTTATCGTTTCAGCGTGATTTTTTCCTCTTGTGGATGAAAATGGAACTAAGCAACAACCCAGGTTCGGTTTTGGGTTGAAAAGATCCATAAGAAATTCAAAAGACGCAAGCTTTTTTTTTTTGGGAAACTAGTAAAAGGAGATTGTGCTACTAGGCTATCTAAAGACGGGAACAAAGCTGCACTAAAACACAACCACTGGATTATAAATACATATAAGAAAGTCTGAACATGGTCCACAATGATTATGTTCATGTACCTATAACAAGATAATTAAGTATAAATTAAAATTAATAATTCGAAGATTTAAATATGGAAGATAATGAAAAATCTTACATGCACCATAGTTGTATGATTGAAATTTCAAAATCTTTTCTCCCGTCATTGACCTCTATTGCATCATTTAGAGTAATGTATAATGGGACATGACATTGGAGGCCAAATACTCTTAACTCCCACTTTAGCTCTGTTGGTCCTTTATTTAACCTGTTTAATTTTATCATGAACTTTGCTAGAAGATTATTTTTTACTTTTGCCATGTCATCATCTTCATGGATAACAGGTTGACACATGACCTGCTTTTGAGGACAAGAGAACTCAAATAAAGATTTTCAACGGTATGAATCTTTTATTAGCTTTTTACTTGATATAAGAGGTAAAAGAATAAACATGATTAGGCATAATAATATTTAATTGAGAATGTACTTTGCTTAAATTTACTATGACTAATCTACAAAGTTCTTTCTTTTAATTGAGAATGTACTTTGGTTAAAAGTAAGAACGCCAACAATTTAATTGAGAATTTATATTGATTAATTTGAAAATTTAAGACCATAGTTAATTGAACAATAATCTTTAGATAACCAATGATGAATCTTATTTTGACAAAGCAGTTAAATTAACCTGTTTTCTTTATCATTGTATTTCTATCTTTTTTTTATTTGGTTCTTTAATCTTTTATTTTCTATATTTACTTCTATTATTTTATTTTACTAACCCCTTTTGAATAGCTTTTATGAGAATTAACTTGTTAGAAATCAATTTCGTGTTCATTGGGAGATGACTTAGGGTTGAATTTACCCTTTTTATTTTGTTGGTTATTATCTTAGCAATATTGAAGTTGTTATAGTTTAGTAGTATTAATTTGATCGCGTCAACAACAACATCAAGCATCTACGAGTTATTTTGGAATAATACAAGAAATTTAGGAAGTTTATTATGTGAGTTTTAGAGTTCCAGTTTTCAAGTGTAAATGGGTTGATAGCAATTTCGATGTGGCGGCAGATGACCTAGGGTTCACTTTGGTAGATCTTAACAAAATGAGTTATACAGATGAACCATTTATTGTGACTAGTCAAGCAAGACAAATATTCTATGTGATTGATCTAACGAATCATAAATTGTCAGTGGTATTGAAAGGTAGAACCATGCACACAACAGATGATCAAGACTCTCTAAATATACTTGAGACAACCTCCTTCTCATCAGAACCATTGAAAAAAAGGTTGATACCTGATGAAATACATGCAATTCAAAGTGATCAAAACGAAGGCAAATGAGAGAAATATATGTCTTTTTATTATTTTACTCACTTATACAATTTATTTATTTTGTCTTTTCTAACTTTAATTTTCTAACACTTTGTAAACAGGTATGATGAGCTTTGGATCAGGAAGGACGGGAGGACGTGGTAGATCTATGACTCCATTGCCTAAAGTCACATCCCAACGGGTTGTAGAGGAGAAGTTGGCAATGGAGATTGATCCCCGATCGAGTACTCCAAGTGGACCATATGCAAAAATGTTTAGGAGCTACTTGGGCATATTGGCAAAAACACATGTCTCAATTGTCATTCCCACTTAGGATGATGCTGTAGAGGTTGAGAAAAATCTCCTATGGTAGGATAAGATGCTTTACTCTATTTAAGATGCTTTAACTTTATTTTTGTTTAAGATGCTTTAACATTACTTTTGTTTTCAACAACAAAATTTTGAAACTCCTAATTCTCAGAGGTTAAGGAAGAAGGTATTATTCCACATTGCAATCTAAGGAGGAGAAAGTGTAGTTTAAAGCATTTAGGCTTTCTGGAGATTGACAGGTATTTTTACAAGACATTAATTTGTGATTTATGCTTACTAATTTTTCCCAAAAGTGGTAGAAGCTTAATGATGCACCACACGTACTCTCACATGGTGGAAAATAAACATATTGCATGTTAATATATCAAGAAAACATATGGAACATGCAATCGATTTTATGTAAACACATGAAACATACCATAATATCCTCTCGTAGGAGGTTCTTCTTTGTCTCTTGGACCTCATCCTATGATGTAATCATAATAAATCCATGCCTTTTGGCCAACATTCCAAAATAACTACTAAACTAAGCAACATTTGGGCCAGTCCCTTTACTCGATAGATGATCTATCTCGACCACCAACCTTTTCCTAACAATCTTTCGGTTGTGACCTCCACCAACCAGTCACAAGTCTACCAAGTCAGTTCTTTCTGCTACTTGATCCGAAGCTCGTCATTCCTGAAAACATATTCTTACTAAATCATTATAAAGAAAACTTAAAAGTGACTACCATTATAATACTAAAACAAGGAAAAAACAATAAAAGCAATTATCAGAATAATAAATAGAGACCAATTAGGGTATTGTTTTCTTCCATATACCTTCATTGTGATCACTTCGGATAACTTGGATGCCATATGCCACATCATCAAAACCCACTTGAATGGTTCTTAATGAGAAAGACCTTATCTCAAGTATATCTAGAGAGTCTTCATGATTTTCGTACATGCTTCTTCTTTCCAATATGACTAACCATTTGTATTGCCTGAGATGCCACAATAAAGGATTCATTTGTATAACTTATCTTGTTATGATTCACCAAAGTAAACCCAAGTTCATCTGTCCCCACACCCGTATTGCTATCAAACCATTTACACTTGAAAAATTGCACTCTAAACGTTACATAGTCAACTTTCCATATTTCTTGCATGTTTCTAATGTAACTCATTATGATTAGATTTTTTTTGTCTTTAGAGCCGAAAAAATGAACAACCTCAACTTGAAGCATAACTCCAATATTTTGAACTCTACTTTTGTCATATTTTATCTTTTAGTGAAAACAATAGTTGTTTATGTAATAATCGCCATATGTGACCATATCATTATTCAGCCAACGAGCTAGCTTCAATAGATTTTCAGAAACATTTGGGATTACATAAACATTTTTCTTAAACCATGGTAAGAACATTTTCTTATGTTTATTAAGTGTCCATTTTTCATTTATTCGTGAGTATGTAAACTTGATTTCATCTATGTGTTGTAACATGTAAGGAATCACATCATCGATGTTGTTTAAGATGTACAAATAAACTTGATCAACTTCTTTTTGACTAACACTCTGAATTTTCATTGCTCGAGTACCCTTACCTTCACATCTCCTTTCATGTGTACTCTTGAAAACTTCTACTAACTCACAACTTGGCATATAACCTGAGTATAATTCAACGACTTCTTTGTAATCGTTCTATAATTTAAGTTTCTGATTGATAATGATTCTTGACATATCTCTTTAAAATCTTCATGTATCTCTCAACTAGGTACATCTAACTCAAAAAACTTGGCCTACATGATTGAATTTCCCTCACTAAGTGAATTATCAAATGAACCATAATATCAAAAAATGATGGGAGAAATTACATTTCCAATTGAGACAATAATGTGCTTGCCTCATTTTCCAAATCATCTAACACTTGAAGGTTAATAAATTTCTTGCATATTTCATTGAAGAACAAACCCAAACGTGTTAGAAGACCTCTAACAGAAGCAGGTAAGATGATTCGAATAGTTACTGATAAAAGTTGTTGCATTAACACATGACAATCGTGAGACTTTAAATAAGCTAACTTCAAATCTTGCATAGAAACAAGGCTAATAATATTTGTATTGTAACTTTGTGAAACATTCACACTATTTAAACATTGACAAAAACTTTGCTCTTCCTTTTTAGAAAAATTATGACAACTTGCAACAAGTAGGTGCATATTCCAATTGGTTATGGATGTAACTCAGAACAAATACCCATGTCAACCAAATCTTGTCATGCTTTTACTTCATCTTTTTTCTTTCTTTTTACATTTGGTAAAAGTCCCAATGACATTATCGCATACATTTTTTCAATGTGCATCACATTTATGTAGTGTCTTATATCAAGCTTACATAAACATGAAAGGTTATAGAATATTGATGGTTTCCTCCAAATGTTTTTCTTAGTCGTATTCTTCTTTTGGTGTTTCTGAACACAATGTCAATTTTTTTTCACCTGGTTGTATACTTCTTCACCGTGTGGGGTCTCCATTAATTTTTTTTTTTTTTTCATTCTACAGTAAGGATTATTTTAATGAAGGAAATTTTGATGTCGTGTATACACAATTTTCTAACCATGCTTTAATCAAATATAAGTCTTGTATTCTTTGCAAATGAGACATGCAAAATGACCTTTAGCACTATAATCACTTAAGTTACCATATGTTGTGAGATCATTTATTCTATAAAACAACATTAGAGACAAATGGAAATTTTCTTGACAATATGAATTGAACACATTGATACCTTCTTCCAAGAAAAATTTCAAATAATCAATCAACGCTTTAGATACACATTATTGTTATTTTCTCGCTGTCTAAGTCCCAATAACATTATAAGCAACATCATATATTTTTTTTTCATACATTAAATGAAAGTGATCACTCATTATCATAGACAAATATATATCTAAAAAATAACACAAAATGATCTAACTGAAATTTTATCAAATTTATATATAAAATTATAATTTACATTATAACAAATTATAATGACTCCCAACAGTATAAATTCAAATTTTAGGTCGATATAGAGGAAAGTAAAATTACATCGACCTAATAGATAAAAAACTTAGAATTATGAGGTTCCAACGTAATTTTATGTCAGTTATCTACTATTCTGGTGTAAATTTTAAATTTTACGATTAGTTGTGTTGTGTCCAAGGAGAAACTTAATGAAATATTAACAAAAATTTCATCAAAACATTTTTTACATAAACATTTATTTCACATGTAATTTGTGACATAGAAAGATGTTTTTGCGTCAGTGATTAAATATTTTTGTTTTTTCCTCTTCAAATATATATTCTATAAACTATTTTTTTTTCTCTCTTTTAATCTATTTTAAGTGTTGATCAATATTTCGGTTCTCCACATAAACCATTTTCCATTTTTAAACCCTTCCAGACTTTGATTGAATAATTTAATATTTGTAAAAATGAAATTTAACTCTTCCAGACTTTGATTGAACACTTTAATATTTGTAAAAATGAAATTTAACATTAGGGTTACATTTTGTGATAATACGCACATGTGGAAGATTTATTATACGTATTTAAATAAATGCAAATAAATAAACCCGATTAATATATATTCGAAATAAAAAGATTTATTGTAATATATATATATATATATATATATATATATATATATATATAATTATTCTGAAAAAAAATGAATAAAGTAGTGCGAAAATAAGTTATTTTCAGCATAAACCTTATTGTACTTATAAAATTGATTTTATCAAATTTATTGATTAATATTTTTTATTAATGGCATAAGTTATGTTTATAATTAAATAAATAAATATTAGGTAAATAACGCTACACAAACGCATAAAACAATTATGACATAAACTTATAAGTATTAAATGAAACATTATAGTTTAGTTTGAAAAAAAAAAAAACTTAATTTTTTAATATATTTATAGATAAATAAACAAATTATATTTCGGTGGTAGTGGTGAGCTTAGTGATGGTGATTACAGGGTGGTCCTATGGTTAGGAAGGCTGATGGGGTTGATGATTTGGTAGTTGAATGTGACATAGGTGAATACACTCTTTTTTCACTTTGTGAAAATCCTTAACGCACTATCCAATCTTCATAATAACTCCATTATAAATTTTTAATAGTATGGGCAAGTTTCATCCATGTTTTGTTTTTGATATCATTTCAAAAAGATTTTTACCAATTAAAATATTATATAAATTTATATTTACCTTTTATCTGATTTAGAACTTTGTACTCAACAAATTTATCCTATAAATTGTAACGACAAGTAAAGATGAATGAATAATAGAATAAAAAGAAGAAAAAAAAAAGCTCCAAACAAAAAAAATAGAGATAATGAAAGTGAGAAACTAACTGTGGTTTATTACCATAAAACATTTATATTTTTTTATAAAATACATGAGCGAAATTATTACTTTGAAACAGGAATAAAATATAATTTTAGTCAATGATTTAAGGACGAATATCATAATATATATATATATATATATATATATATATATATATATATATATATATTAAGGTATGTATTCTTGCTCTAGATATACAATCTATTCTAGCTTTTTATAGAATTTAAATTCAATCAATTATATAGCTGAATTTCATATAAAAATGTATCACATCACTTAATTTTTATCGTATAATATTATATGTAAAAACATTCCTAGTTAAATAGATATTTATGAAAATTCAAATTGCATTAATTTGATATACTTTATAATTAAAATAATTTATGAAATTCAATAATTGAATTGATTAAATTTGTATTTTATAAACAAAAATATTAAATATGTTAATTTGACTAACTTCTTATGTAAATGAATCTCGTTCCTTCACATATACATATACGTGTGAGATAGAGACTTGTAAATTGCGGTTAATGATATGAAAGAAATCTTATTATTGAAAAACATGATATGTCATTAATTAAGATTAAAAGTATCATGTGAAATTTGTCTGACTTTAGATCTCGTTTTATTTTTCTTATAATTTTGTGTAAGGTATACGAAGATCCTCCCCTTTTTGTAAAAGATTATTTCTTTATAACAATTGATTGTTTAACACATTTAGTATCTTGTGAATACTAGTTACTTTGTAAAGGTTATAGTTGCCTTCCAAAAATTAAAGATTCCTAGTTAAAGATTAACATCTTTTGTTCAAAAAATTAAGTACAACATTCTACATGTAAGATGCTAAGTGTTGGGTGTCAACTATCGGATGTCAAGTAGTGGGTGCCTCCAAATAAAGATTAAGTACCATTTGTTGATAGATGTATGCCTCTAGCCATGGGTTAAGTGTTACCCATTGGAACCTAATGTCATCTATTGACATCCAACAGTACCTGTCGAAGATATCGGTGAACCACGTAACTTATTTAAAATTGGCTACATATCACTACAAATAAAATAGTCATTGGGATAATGGATCCATATATAGACCCATTCAGGTAAGGGCCCATAGTTATTAAGATATTCCTATAAATACAATAGTAATTAGGGTTTTATTTTACTTTTCGCATTAATCATCATTTTGACTACTCTCTGACTCTGAGTAGTGACTTAAGCATTGAAGAATCTTTTACAAGTACAACACTAGTTAATTTTGTAGAGGACGAGTATTAGGAGGACAAAGGAGGGCTAGAGTATGAAGATCGGATAGAAATAGTTTGTGAAGTGGAAGACTCATTACATGTTACCTCTTCGACTCTATAAGTACAATTGACGCCTATCGTGGGGCCAAGAAGTATTCTGTGAAAAAGAGTTTGGTGTGTGATGAAGAAAAATAAGAGAGCAAGTATGGTTCCACTAGGAGTAGAGTTGTTAGAGAAACGAGCCTTTCCTCGGTCAACATAGTGGTTGAGAAGCACAATTACGCTTTCATAGGTGGCACCACTGACACCCCTCTTCCAAAGCATTGAAAGTCCCTAGCTTTGGATCGTCATCATGGCAGCACGAATCTGGATGACAATATTGTCGTCTATGTCACACAAGTTATTTTGTACTTGACTAACAACGTCATAATGCGTAAGGCCTTTCCCATTACTCTAAAGGAGGCAGCCTTGGGATGGTTCACAAGTCTCCCCTTGTTTCATCAACTATTTTGATACGCGAATAAAGTCCTTCACCACTTAGTTTGCCATCATTTGCCATCAAAATCTCACTTCATTAGCATTCTTGAACATCAAAAGAGAGAAGAATAAATCTTTGCAAACCTTCATTGAGAGGTTCAGCAAAGTGGCGCTAAAAATCATAAATTTAAACCCCGAATTTGTCCTCCATTACATGATCACGACACTAAAGCTAGGTCCATTTGCTGACAACTTATGCATGATACAACCAACAAGTAGAAATGAGGTTGAGGGCTGCCACGTTTATACGTTTGGAGGAGGTTAAGGACTACCAAAACAAGGTGGGGGCCGAGAATATGCAAGTCTTTGAAAGGAAGGGCAATGACTGAGACTTGAGTAGGAAGGGCGACCCCAACCAAGAGAACCCAAGCTAGTGTGGTTCTCACGCTACACTTCTCTTAAATGCCTGGATACAGGAGGTATGATGACTGAAGAGATGGAAGGAGAGATTGAGAAAAGGATAAGAAGAAGGAAGAGTTGAACCAACGAATGGATATACATTTCGATGACAAGCCTCCCTTTAGGGGCACCATCAATACTATATTTAAAGGATTTGAAAGATGGGGAGACTCGTCCTTTGCTTGAAAGAAACATTTAAGGGTTTTATAATTGGTGAACGTGATATCTAGAAACTTTTGTCGCAAAAGGATGCCACCCATCATGTTCACTGATGCAGATTTTCAAGGGGGTGGACCTGGACCACGATGATCCCATGGTGATTACAATATAAGATGAGAATTTTGTGATCAATAAGGTGTTGGTTGACCAAGGTAGTTCAGTAGATATTCTCTATTGGAAAAATCTAGAGCTACTAGAAAAGCCCATGATGTCGTATAAAGAGCCGGTGTACGAACTCTCTAGGTAGAGAGTGTCCATCAAGGGGTACATCAACCATTCCCATAACCTTTGGAGCAGAAAAATTGACTAAGACCATACTGGTCAAATACTTGGTAATTGACGCCAATATGTTGTACAATGTGTTGTTGGGACGCCCATCGTTGAATATGTTGGGGTAGTGGTGTCCACCTCGCATCTGGCTATGAAGTTCCCCTCGTCATCTGGGACATCATCTGGGACATCATCATGGTTCATGTTATACCTTAAGTAATGTTGAGCGAGCGGAGTTAGCTAAGGCAATCATAGAGGATGACCTCGATCCCAGGGTATGTAATGATGTCAAGATGGAACTTGTTGGAGACACCAAGCACTTCGCCTTGGTTGAGAATCAAGGCTTAGAGATAGGCGTGACAGTGGGAGAATAAGGAGAAAATATGATAGGTCCAGTACTAATGGAGAAGGGTGACCTCTTCGCATGGATGACAATCGACCTCCCAAAGGTTGATCCAAGGTTTCACTCCCACTGATTATCTATATTCAATGAAGCTAGGGCAATATTGCAAAAGAAGAGGAAGTTGGGTGCAGAGAAAAGGTAGGTCATTAAGGTTGAGATAGAAAAACTACTACAGATCAGATTCATCAAGGAGGTCAAGTATACAACGTGGTTGGCCAAAATCATCTTAGTTAAGAAGGCCAACGGGAAGTGGCAAATGTGAGTAAATTATTCGAACCTGAATAAGGCATGCCCTAAAGATGTTTACCCGCTGCCCAACATAGATTGACTTGTAGGTGGAGCAGTCAACCACATCATGCTCAATTTCCTAGATGCATACTTCGGGTATAATCACATCGATATGAAGAGGGACAAGTTGAAGATGACATTCATCACGGTAGAAGCAAACTATTACTATGAGGTCATGCCCTTCGGCTTGAAGAACACGAGAGCCACATATCAAAGGCTTATGGATAGGGTGTTTAGGCACCTACTCAACAAGAATGTGAAGGTGTATATGGATGATAAGGTGGTCAAGTCCCCAACCCCATCGCAACACTCTCAGGAGTTGAGTGAGGTGTTATAGGCCTTGAAAGCATACAACTTGAGGCTCAATCCTAAAAGGTTCATCTTCAAAGTGGATGGGGGGAAGTTTCTAGGCTTCATGTTGTCCCATCGTGGGATAGAGGCCAACTCAAAGAAGTGTCAAGTAGTAATTGACATGAGAAGCCCTAAGAACGTGAAAGAGGTCCAACAACTTGTAGGAATATTGACTATAATATCTCAACTCGTACTTTAGTTGGCGAAGAAGACTCGACCCATGATCAAGTTTTTAAAGAAGTCAATGAAGTTTTGGTGGGATGATCAATGACAATAAAAGCTTAAGCAACTAAAACAAATTCTAAAATCTCCACCTATCTTGTGTAAACCGGACATAATGCGACCCTTCCTGATCTACATAGAAGCAACAAAGGGTGCCATTAACGCCGCTCTTATTCAAGAGATCAACAATGAACAAAAGCCAGTTTACATCATCAGTATGATGCTCCAAGGCGTCGAAACCTGGTACCAAGTGAAGGAGAAGATCACTCTTTCTCTTACAATTGTAGTAAGGCAATTACAACCTTATTTCTAGAGCCAATTGATTGTGGTCAAGAACGATTACCCCATTAGGAAGATTTTGTAAAGTCAGATCTAGTAGGAAGAATGTCATCGTAGGTGGTGGAATTGTTAGAATTCTATATTCAGTATAAACCAAGAGGTACCATAAAAATCCAATGTTTGGCAAACTTTGCGGGTGATCTACAGGGAGACTAGGTACTTAACGACGAATGACGAATCTTTTATGTTGACAGGTTTTCCAATCTAAAGGGGGTAGGAGTTGTCATAGTTATTAATGGGTCAAACGATGTTCTAATTGGGAAATCCCTACACTCCGGCTTCAAGACTTCAAATACCAAATCGAGTACGAAGGCTTCATAGTCGATCTCAACTTGGCGAAGGAGGTTGAAGGAAGTCGTGTTGTGTGTAACACCTATCTTAGGATACCACGTATGAAATATAAAATATTTCTTATATACAATAAATTTAACTCTGATACCATCACAGAAAAACGAAATTAATAAAACCTTTATTAACTCTTTTGCATAACTTAATCAACTAGGAGAAAAACATAATAAACCACACATAAAAACATGGTAGCCGTTTATGATATAACACGATTTTATCACAAAAGATAGCAACAAATCTTACAGAAGTACATACTAACACATTACATATCATAAAGACAATAATATGAACAAAAACTAACACCTAAACTCACGATCACTTCTCCAATTTGGCTAAAATGAAAATCTACTGCATAACAGACCTATAACATACTTTGACCAACCCTCCCCTAATATTACACTACTAATAAGACCACTCACTATTTCCACACAAAGGTTCTCGCTCCAACCAACCCCTACGCCACATTCTAATCATTGTAACAACATGTCTCACATATGATTTTGCTCAAATATGACCCATACTACCAGTATACTCTTCATGTGCCAATAAAATAGCCACCACAAGGACTTCAACCATCCCATATACCATATACTTTAAATGTTGCAAGTTGGTCCTTACCAATTTCATATCACCAAAGCTACATCACACTTATGCACTAGGGTCAACAATTATCTATGCACCTAAACATTGTAACATCAAGTCCCTATTACACAAAATTAGACAACTCCAATATTAAACATAACACCTTGCCCCGAAATGTCCTTGCACCAACACCGCAACATATCTGAAACGTGTATAAACATTATTTATTTAGACTAGAAACACAACAAACTATACCAATTCAATCAACACCTTAAATACCATCTGATCATAAATTCTACACCAAATTCAGCAAGCAATATCCAGCGACAAAATAACCAATTTCTACAAGCATTCCTTTGCAACAAAAAACACACATTTCCTAATCTAAAAGGGTAGCTCATGTACTTCAACCTTACTGCTCTGCATTCAACTTAAACACTAAAACAATCATACTAAAGCATTTCTTACACGCTCATGATGAAGTTGCGAGAAAACACTAAAAGGGGTGTTGAATAGTATTTTATAAATCTTTTCACAACTCTGATCATTTGATCATAATGTACGTAGTACTTGTGAGTTAGTCATACTTTGTCTATAAACGTTATTCCGGAAAGATGGTTTATAGGACTAACTCAACTTTCTCCATATATATACAAGAAGTAAGTTGTTGACGATATAAATGGTAGTTGATGGCTTAAGGCTAACTTGAGCACTTAAGGAAATTGCTTTCATCAACAGTCAATCGTTTACATAGAGGACTACAACACACAAACAATTTCATACTGGTTCACTTATTAAGGCTACATTTAGTTTCCTTTAAGTTAACTTAGAGGGTTCCATTAGAATTTCAATGAAGTACAGTTGAGTGTTTTAAACCACTCCTGGTGTCCTTAGTCCTATTGAGTAACCATCGTTACTTTTGACTAGTTGAGTTTGACTAACTCTTGATTGCGTAATACTATTCATCACTCCTAGTATCCCTGGACGATTACAATATCATTGTGATATATAATCTAATTGAGTTTTACCCACTCTTGGATTTTGTAGACGTTTCCAGTATCATTGTGATACATCTTCTAGTTGAGTTTCACCCACTCTTGGTTGTGAAGTATTCTTCACCACTCCTGGTATCCCTAATCAGCAAATACCCTCCAGTTACCCTAGACCACTCTTGGTTTCCTAGTCAACAAATAATTGTTAATTACCTTTGACTGGTTAAGTATTCGCATCACTCCATTTCTTCAGTTAGCGAATAACCTCATGTTATCCTAGACTAGCTGAGTATTCGCACCACTCCTGGTCTCCACAATCAGTGAATAATCATTTATTACCTTAGACTTGGAGGAGTATTCGCACCACTCTTGGTACTAAGCAACCTTGCCTTAATTTCCTTAACTCTCTAGAGTCAAGTTGTAAGTGTTTTTATTCTCTCCAGAGTTGCAATCAATGATTGCTTATAAGTCATTTAATCTATTACTCTCACAAAAAGAATTTGATTACAATACAAAGCAGTCTAAACACTCGTAGGTGTTTCTCTCCTCACTCTTTTCTCTGATCCTACAAAAGTAAGCAAATAATACAATGAAGCTCAAGAGTATTGCTTAACTTTTTCTCTTTTCTTTTTCTCTCTTCTCTTCACTCACAAGATGAGTGGATATAACAATGAAGCTTGAGAGAATCTTTCTTTTTCATGAGATTTTCTCTTCAATTATTTCCTTGGTTAAAGGAGTTTTGCTTTTAGTAGTTTCAAGACATTTCTTTGCTCAACTGATGATGGTATATCTTCTTGCTTAGCTTATCTTCTTCATCATCATTTTCTTCTTCTTCTTCTTGTCTTCCTCATCATCAACAATTGCTTTACAAGTCATTTAAACCATTTCTCTCACAGAGAGGTTGTGAATACAATACAATGAAGTCTAAATACTCGTAGGTGTTTCTCTCCTCACTATTTTCTCTCATCTTCTAAAAGTAAGTAAATAATACAATGAAGCTTAAGAGTGTTGCTTAACTTTTCTCTTTTTCTCTCTTCTTTTTCCTTACACAGGTAAGTAGATATTACAATAACGCTTGAGAGAATTTCTTAGTGTTTCACTCGATTACTTTCTTCTTCTTCAAGTAGATGTTTTGATGAAGCTTAAAAGTATAATTCTTTTCTTAAGTTCTTCTCTTTCTCTTTTTCCTTGGTTAGAGGAATTTTTTGTTAATAGGTCAAAGAGATTTCCTTGCTCAATGGATGATGATATATCTTCATATTCATCTCTTCTTAATCATCATCGTCTGCTTCTTCATATCTTCTATTTATACACCTTAACGATATAGTCGTTATGAAGATGTTTGTCTTGAGATTTTGATAATATGATCATTTGACAAAGCTTCTCTCAAGATTTGTTATTTTCTGGTTATTGGTGTAAATTTCTTTCATAAGATGGAGTCTTTTGTCAGAGCAGACGTGCTTTCCAGAGCTTTTATCAAAAGTATATTTAACTTCTCATTTGGCACGACTTCTGATATACTTAGTTCTTCTTTTATATTCTTATTTCCAACGTCATTTTGATTCTTATAAGATGAGGTAGATGAACGTTTGTAGCAATTATCCTGCATAAGATAGAACATTAGTTTGTACATGTATATCCTATTTCCCCGTTTGCTTTGATGTTTTCAAAAGCTTTCTTTGTTTTCTAATGTTTTGTTTATGAATGAGGTTGATATCTTTTAGTTTGTAAGAGACTCCTTCTTGGTTGATGTTTTACTTATTTTTATGATTTCTTTAGATGCAGGTATTGCATCACGATTCCTTAAGCCAAGAACATTTTGTGAATTTCTTTCTTGTTACTAACACCTACTCCCTATATGTTTAGGGTTTTGATGTATAGTCCATTCCTCATATATCACTTGTGTTATTTTCTTTTTGAACGTTGAACACTCAATTTCATTTAATTCTTGGTCATAACAACAAAGTGCTTTTTTGATTTCCTACCTTTGAGGTAGCATATAACAATTAAGCTTTTCTTTTAAGGATGCCAAGTGTTGAATATTGACTTCATTGTTGGATGAAGAAATAGTTTAGCTCATGCTTTCAGAGGATCATTTAATGTCTTTCTATTTGGTGAATTACACTTGTTGTGCGGATACCTGTTCTTAGGGTTTTCTATTCGGCGTTCAGGGTTTGTTTTCTATTCTTCTATTCTATAAGGCTTTCTATTGTGTGGTTACCTATTCTTTCTAACTTAGGATTTTCTATCCTAGCGTTTAGGGTTTGTTTTTTATTCTAACTTAGGATTTTCTATCCTAGCGTTTAAGGTTTGTTTTCTATTCTTCTTCGTTTCATATTGTTTAGTTAAACTTCAAAACCAGGTTTCTATAAACGAGCTTGTCTTGTTCTAACAAAATGCAACCTCAATCGTTAAGATGTAACTACATCGACACTACATTCAGTAGCCAGAGGACACCCATGGTGAATTCATCAAATGTGATTTAAACATTTAACTCTATAAAAAAAGGCCATATATACATAGAAAATTCCATCTTCATAACTTTCCTAGCCATAATGTTGTCAATTGCATACTAATGGACATCTACAAAGTTGCACTTTCCTCTCAAGCAAACACAATCTCAAAGCTCTTAGAGAAACTTGGTGAAAAATTTTGAACAGCTTGAATTCCTATATACATACATACATACATAATACATACATACATACATATATATATATATATATATATATATATATATA
>NC_028357.1:36346028-36352813 GCF_000741045.1 Vigna radiata var. radiata
ATATATATATATATATATATATATATATATATATATAATGTTTTGGTGACGGGTCACCTTTTGATCTAATGGGCCAAAACTCATTTAAAATCAGTCCACAAAATGACTCTTCCAAGGAAACACTTCTGCTTCTGGGTCATTCCTTCCCTTTCAAGACAACTCCTCGTTCTTGAATCATCCTTGCACTTCCCAAGTTGTCGCTTCAGTTTCTGTACCACACCAACTCCTCTCACTTGTATCTTGTCAAATCTCACATCACATCATTCAAACCTTTATGTTGTTACCCTCATTGAGACTAGGGGGTTACTATACCTATAAGGTTATGGCCAAAGATAATACAAATTCTTTTTTCAAAATTCATTACAAAATCGTGTATATCGATTATCGAGTACTGACATCATGATTCTACAACTCAACTAAAGACTAACTACTACTATTCTACTGAAACTCTTTGCATGCCTTCGAGACATGAAAAGACTAGGAGGTTTACGTATTGTATATGGTTGAAAACCCTTAAGCCTTGTCAACAATAATCTCTTTAAGACAATTAATTGCTTAACACATACTGCATTCCGATTATCGGATACCATTTACCTTGCAAATGTTATAACTGCCTACTGAAGACCAAGGATTGCTCACCAAAGGTCAGCATCTTTTGCCAAAAGAGTAAGTGCAATATGCTACATGCCAAGTGTTGCGTGTCGGGTGCCCAGTCCGGTGACGAGTACCGAGTGTCCTTAACCAAAGACCAAGTGTCATCTGCTTATGAACGTACGCCTCCAACCATGGGTTAAGTGTTAACATTGAAACCTAGTGTCGCCCCTATCGACATTTAACTACATCTGCTAAAGATATCGAAGGACCACATAGCTTAGCCAAAACTGAATATACTTTGCTACAGGTAAAATTATCATTGGGCCAATGGGCCATCAATATCTAGGTCCATTCAGATAAGGACCCACATTTAAATAAATATTCTTATAAATGCAACTGTAATCGAGTTTTTTATTTTACTTTTTGCATTAATCATCATTTTGACTACTTTCTTACTTCGACATTTACTTGATCATCAGAGAATTTTTTACAAACACAATATTGGTTCATTCTGTAGAAGATGAGTATTGGGAGGACAAAGGAGGCTCAAAAGACGAGGAATTCAAATAGAAATAGTTTATGAAGTGGAAGACTCTTTATAGAGTACTTCTTTGTAAGCTCTGTATGCTTACAAATAACAAATTTGTTTGAAGCCATACAAGTGAGATGAGATGGATCTCTATTAAGACATTGATTTGGTGTAACATGCAGTTGTGATGAATATGAGAAAAAGGAAAATGAAATTCGTTTTGGATATATATATTCCATCCACCTTAATCTCCAACGCATACCGAAGAAGAAAAATAGTAAAACTTAGAAACATGGCCAGCTGAACTTGAAAAAGGTTGACGTCATGTATCGAAATATAAAAGATTAGGGTACTGAAAGTTGAATATTCTTCCATTAAAGAAAGAAAAAAGGTAGTGAAGAACTGTGGCATATGCAATGTGAGTTCATGTGGGTATGGTGGGGACTTCCCTCTCAATTGGATCCCCCATTGAATTAGGTAGGGTTAGGTTAAGAAAGCACATGCGCCCAACCTTCTTTCGAATTCTAGGTTCTTTCCCTATGGAAACATCCATATCATAATTCATATATGTATTTATTTAGGGTAAATTTTTAGTGCTGTCAGCGATCTTGAAGCTAAAATCATTAGCACTTAGTCATCACTTAACCAAATGCTATCTCTGCCCATTTGCAAGTTGAACCTCCACCATTATGGTGGTCAATATACTGCTATATCAAATCATTCTTGTGACTTGTTCTAAGGATTATTTAATTCATTGAAGCACTATAGGCAACGCAAGTGGTGACAAAAAAGCCTGTGTTCTCTTAATTGAGGGATTGGAATTGGCATCATGTTTTGTTGTTATGTGTAGGTTTGAGAGAGAGAAATAGGTAACAATGGAATAACATCTTCACCAACACAACGGGATAAGGTTGAAAGCTAATTGAGTTGTAATGGCAAGTCTAATTCTAAATCACTAATGTTTGTTTTGAAATCTTGGTGGTTGCAGAGTCTCCAATGCTTTTTGAGTTTGGTGTAAAAGATAAGGTATGAAAGGGTTCATTGGATCAATTTCTTGACCTTAGCCATAAACACCAATAAGCTTGAAAACAGTAGCACGTACAAATTATTGAAAAGTAAAGGATATGGTTCACTTTCAATTGAATGGACCCCTACCCATTTGTTCCCCAAAGCTTAAGAACCCCATGTTCTTATATACTTCTGCCCAACTATCCCTCTTTCTTTCAATCCATATCATATCCAATCTCTCTCTGTTACCTACAATGTGATTAGTTTCAGGGATAACACGTGGACATTCATCCATCTCCACCTTTGTAATTGCTGTTCATTCACACGTCTACTTTCTCTCCTCTTTTTTCAATTTCAAAAGCCCAGTAGCATAATAACAAATATGTTGTGTGCAATTATGTGACAGTGCTTATGAGAAGAATGTCTTAATCATTTACTAGTAATTTATTTAAGATATAAAACAATACCTACCAATGTTCTTGTTTGGTGAATCTTGTGCCACTATTTGCTTGAGGTTTATCTGACAATCTGAAGTCATCTTAAGGAAAAGAGTGAAATATTTGGAAGGTTTTGTATGAAAAATGCTGTGTGTGCGTCTCTCTGGTTTTTAGCCTATGTTGCCAGCCATGTAGCCTCTAAGATTTTATGTTTGATTTGACGTGAAATTTCAAAATAAATGCGTTGGAAACTCAATCCAAACACACGTGTTGTTTCCAAAACTGTTCATTTCATATTTAAATTTGGCAGATACCAAATAATTACTACTTTTGTCTTTCTTTTTTTTAAAAAAAAAATAAAATAATGTGAATTCATTCCCTAATGGATTTTTTAGGGGCTGAAAGTATTTTGAATATTCTTTTAGTATAATTACATGTTTTACTTAAATTTGAAAGTCTTACATAAAGTCATACAAGTTAATTTATACACGTGATAATTTGATTTAATATATTTAAAAATATAAAGAAATTTGTGAAGGCATATAATTTTCAAAGTTTAACTTATTTTAAATCAGAAACTTTTAAGTTGTTATATTAAGATATAAAAATGTATGAAATTCTGAAAAGATTATTTAAGTTAGTTTACTTAAAGATGAAAGCATTTTATATAATCCTATAATAGTTTCGAGAGTATAGAGAATTTGTTATAATTTATCTACCACTATTAATTAGTAAAAAATCTACTTTAATTGAGGTTGGTCAATATTTTATATACCTGGACATTCTTAAAGGTTGTGACAGTAAACAACCCCTAGCCTAAAACTCACTATAAAGGTCTTCGTCCACATTCCAAACCAAAAACTTCATCTCCAATATTTACATGTTATACAACATTATAACGTACAACTTTATATTATTTTATGTATTTCGAAAAGCAATTATATATATATATATATATATATATATATATATATATATATATATATAACTTTATATTAATTTGTTTATTCTATAGTATTTAAGCAGTAAAATTACTTATTAATATTTATTAGTTTCTGTTTTTAATATTCAAATTATAACTTATGTTTAATTTTTATATGAAATTAAATTGTATAACATTTCTTACATTTAGTGAATCAATCCAACCTAATTCACTTATTAATAAATTCAAAAAATTTGAGTTCAATTCAATTTATTACGAATTAATAAGTTACAGGTTGACTCAATTAGTGAGTTAATTATAAGTTTTTTTCTTCAATCTCAAAAAAAATAAATTTTTTCAATTAAAATCTAAATAAAGTTGAATTGAAATGATGTTAATAATATAACTTCAAAATAACAAATTGGAAGGATTATTTAACCAGCCCGACTCACCACAAATGAGTTGGGTTCTAATTAATAGATCAGACTCAAAATGATTTTATATCAAAATTTAACTTATTTTTTAAATTCAATCCAACTCTAAATCGAATTGATTCAGGTATCCAATCTCATTTTAACATTACTATTTATGGCAATTCTTTAGACACTAAAATACCTCATTAAAGAGGGAAATTATACTAGAAAGTATTATAAATGAAGTTTTTCACAACAGTTAAAAGTTTCATTTAATGAAAATATCATTAAAAAATGGTTTAATGTTTTCATACATGGAAGAAAACCCCATTATTATCTAACTATTATCATAAGGTACATTACAATACAACAATACAACACTGTATTCGAGGATGACTTTCCTATTGTAAGATACTGAAAAGAGGATCTAAATTTTAAAACTTCCTCTTGCTACATCGTTAGATTAGACCACGCTTATATGGCAACGATTAAAAAATCATAATTTTTTATTGTTTGTTATATATTGAATTTTATTTGTTTTTAAGACAAAATACACAGTAAAAAGTTGCTATTTGTTTTAAGCAATGAGTTAGAAGAAGTAGATTTATAGACAATAACTATTATTAAAACGTTGATAGTTTCAGTAGTTCAAAAACTATTTTTTATATTGGTTACATAAGACATATTACATCGGTTATAGAAAACTGATGTAATAAGTTTAAGATATTTTATATTTTTTATTGAACAATTAAGGTAGATTTTTGGTGATTTAAAAAAAAAAGAAAAAAACTTATAGGAACATTGATTATCACGAGAAGAGAAAATGTGGCGCATACTGTTACAAAAAGAGGGTTTTGAGGTATGTTATTTTCGACCTTTAACATTTGTTAAAATATCAACGTTATATTAGGAGACATCTATTTAATATCGGAAGAAAGAAATGACATTGATTAATGTTGGGGAAATAGGCATTTCAAACTTCCTTAAATGCTTTTGAGCGGGATTTTGGAATATGCAATGGAGAGTGTTTAGTCTTTCCTCCATTTGGAGCTCCAACTTCATCAACACCTCATAACAAAAGGATTATGTATTTTTTTTGTTTTGGGCCAAAGTAGTCTTTCATGCCAATAGCTCCTTCAACGCCACGTACACGATCTAGGTAGTCTGACTTTCCAATGGAGAGTGGAGAACTTCCCAACGATGTTGTTCCTTGTGGTAGACTTTCAATGAAGAACGAAAACATTAAATGAATTCGTAAACACAAACAAAATTGTAACCTCCACTTTTAGAAACACATACATTTATGGTAAATAACACAAAATTGACCTATATTTTTCCTTACACTCGTGAACAAATCAATTGGTTCACTTAGGAGTGATGGAGTTTCATCTTTCATAAAGAATGTTAATAATAAACAAAAAATAATATGAATCGGTCAAAACTAACAAAATATTCTAATAAAGGCAAGAGAAACACTTTCATAAGATATAAGTGATAAAAAACTAATATTTATTCTTTCTTGCACTCGTCTTCGAAAACGTAAGGTCAAGTATAAATGAAAGTGCAAAGAAACATTGTGTGTGGGTTATGATTTTACAAATTTTTATAAGAAATATGACATCGGAAAAAAAGTATTTTTGACGTCCAAAAGTAGGACATCAGACATCTTATGTTAGTAAATTTTACAACTATTCACTAAACATTTTAATGAAATCACCACATTCAAAAGATACCAAAGTTCATTGGAATCCCGCTAGTGTTTGAGTTGTTAGGTTCCAAATGAGTGTGGGTAGTGAGAAAAGTGAGAAGGAGAAAAATGTGAGAGAAATGGGTCGTTTTGTAGATAGAATCTATGTTTATGGATTATGTTAAAGGAAAAGAAGGAAAGAAAAATTTTGCACTTGAAAAACTATAAGACGCAAAATGAACAAAAGCAGAGAAGATGAAATGTTAAAACGTGGAAAAAAAAGATTTTGGTAGAAAAAGTAAATTACATTCTTGATTATGAACAATGGATATAGTATCTCCAATAATTTTTTTTTTAAATAAAGAGATATAGATACTACATCGTTTCCTTTCACAACTAATGTAATATGATATTAAAAAATTTCAAAAATGTCATTACGTTTTTTTTTACATTGATTTTGCTCCAATTGATATTATATAATGTTGTTATATATACATTTTGCAGTAGGATTTGAACCATGTTTTTTAAATTGTGAATAGTTTAGATCTCATATTTAAAATGTGTGGATATTTTAGATTACATTTAAATTATGGATTTAAATTTAAATATTTCATATTAGAATGTGACCCAATAATAAAGTTATTGTAGGGTGCATTATCAAGTTACAATTGAATCATAGTGCTTATGTTACTATGCTATTAAGAAGAAAGAATGACACCTTGAGTATCATTTATAACTTTTGACTCTAACAACTTGATATAACAAATGCTATTAAAGATAAAATTATGAGTTTAATTTGATTATTATTATTATTATTGAGGGTTTTCAAATCATGACTTTAGTTTCGATAACAATTTTTTTAAGTTGTCTAAATTAAAAAATGGTGTAGAGAAGAAAAATGTTGTTTAAACTTAAGTTCATGGTTTTTTTAATTTTGACAAATTTTCAAGTTATTGTCTAAGCTAAAAGGTTGTGTATTTATATATATATATATATATATATATATATATATATATATATATATATATATTTGTCAACTAATATTTTGTTCTCTCTTTTTTAAGTGTTATCCTCTACACATGCATGCTTCATAATTCTAAAACCACAAATAATGAACCATGACATATTATGTGTGTGTGTGTGTGTGTGTGTGTGTGTGTGTGTGTGTGTGTGTGTGTGTGTGTGTGTGTGTGTG
>NC_028357.1:36355723-36367371 GCF_000741045.1 Vigna radiata var. radiata
GGTTTTGCTAACTTGTGTATGTTTTTCAGTTGGTACATTTTAGCAATGTGTACCAGATTTCAGTAGACAAAAATACCCTTATATCATAAATTCTAAGTTTTAAGGTTAAGGGTATTTTAATAATTTTCATTCTCAAAATTAAAAAAATAAAAAAAGAAACCCCCAATCCCTTATCCACCTATCTCATTCCTCTCAACCTTTCTCTTTCATCTCTTTCACTCCAACATTTTCTCTGTCATCCCTACTCTAGCCCTAATTGAAAAAAATCAAAAACACTTGTCTTATTTTAATAATTTTCATTCTCAAAATTAAAAAAAAAAACCCCAAACCCTTACTCACCTCCTTCATTCCTCTCAACCTTTTCTCATTCATCTCTCTCACTCAACACATTTCCTCTGTCATCTATGCACTAACTCTAACTAAAAAAACGCTCATTATTAAATAAAGTGATTAGAGAAAAAAATACTTACATAAATAAAAAAATTAAAGCATCTAATTTTTCTTTATATAATTATAAATAAAATTTCAAGATTTAGAATTTTTATTGTTTGATTTTATAATTGAGAATTTTATTGTATTTTGATTTGTTTTTTGCTTTAGTAAAGGAAAACAGTTAATGAATTTCTACCAAAAAAAAATTAAATGGTCACGGAGCAATGTTATGTAATAGTCTCAGAATGTAAAGGAATGTAAAGGAAGGATGCTCATAAGTCTTGGTGCAAGTTGTGCCCGTCGGCTGTAATATAATAGTGAAGATAATGAAATTAAAGAGATTTTGAATGAACTTTTTTCGAAAGGTGAATATGACTCAACTCTTTACAAAAGTAAATCGTTTAATAATGAATGTTTTTTTAGTTGGGGCTAGTGCAGAGATGACAGAGAAAATCGTTTGAGTGAGAGAGATGAAGGAGAAAGGGTTGAAAGGAGTGAATGAGGTGAGTAAGGGTTTCGGGTTTTCTTTTTTTAGTTTTGAGAATGAAAATTATTAAAATAAGACAAGTGTTTCTGATTTTTTTCAATTGGAACTACAGTAGGGATGACAGAGAAAATGTTGGAGTGAAAGAGATGAAAGAGAAATGGTTGAGAGGAATAAGAGAGATTGGTAAGGGTTTGGGGGTTTCTTTTTCTATTTTTTTAATTTTGAGAATGAAAATTATTAAAATACCCTTAACCTTAAAATTTAGAATTATGATATATAGGGGTGTTTTTGTCTACTGAAACCCGGTACACATTGCTAAAATGTACCAAGTGAAAAACAGGCGTACGTAAGTTAGCAAACCCATATATATATATATATATATAATAAAGTTAACATAATAAAAGTTCAATTACAATTTAAATTCATTAAAATCCTAAACTTATTCGAAATAATTTGACAAATAAAATTCACTGTAAATCAATCTAAAAATGAAACGTAGATATAATAAATATTTAGCAATTAAACATAGTGGCTAAATATCATTTAGGCACATATATTATGAAAACAATAATTTAATGTTCAATTATGAGAGAGAATTCTTGAAACCAATTATAGTGATATAGAAGATTGAGTTGATGACAGAAGAGGGAAATTAAAAAAGCTATAAGTATTGATTAAATATGAAAATTTTGATGTTCACGTATGAATGCTTTATATTATTAACATTAGTATTGCATTTGAGTGCACACCGTGGCCATGAGCTAAACTTGTTGATGCCCCCAAGAAAAACAAAAAATGTTGGCATCGTTTTCTAATTAATTGTCTTATTGGTTATTTCATAGCACATGGGATGTTCAATATCATTGTTTTGAATCCAGTGTTTCTGACATAAAATATCTATAAATTAATGGAAATACCCATCCTCATCAATCACTTTTAAGACTCAAATTAAACATGCGTAGAAATTATAATTTTATGATATACCAAACACTTTATTTGGAAGTTAATTATTGAAGATTCTGATATATAATTTTAAGTTGTATTATTTTAGAAATCTAAGTGACTATTATGATGGAGAAATTTTGGGCTAATCCGTTGCATCACTTATATTCATGCCATTGGGCTGCTGCACTATTGTCCATTCACAACGTTTGTCTCCCAAATCAAACCACACATATACCTTATTCCACTAATATATTACCCCTCAATATATATTTGAGTTTTTTCTTTCCTTTTTCAATCACTAAACCCAACAAACAGGTTAGGACAACAAGTTTTCAAAATAATTATCCAACTTTGCCATTTTAGTTACAACATTTTGAAATTCTTCAATTTAAATAACATATTTACATCCAATCAAATGTATCACTTATCGTATCTTATTAAAGAGAAGTTTCACGGAATCAATGAAAGTTGAGTTCAATTATATAAGATATTGATATCACCCTCTATCCAAAACCTTAAAACAATAAATTAATAGATCTCGAACCTTATATAATACTTTCATTTCTATTTTTATCTAATACGAGATTTAGACTCACGCTTAAAATTTTAACACAATATTCAATATATTATCATATCCATACATCATAGGTTTTAATGGATAATTGTGATATTAAAAAAAAATTATATACGAAAAAGTTGATTCAAGCACTTTCAAGTTTAACTTAAACTTTATAAAATTAATTTATAAAATAATGTTTACATTAAAATATAAATTAATCTTTTTAGAAATGGAGACTAATTTAACCTACTCCCACCAAAATGAGAACGAGATATTCTAAATATGCATTGACAAGTTAACGCAGCGTAAGGATTGTTTATGTTTTGTGATGAGCATAGATGTTTAAATATCCCACTATTTGTGATTGACAAGACTCCATTTATGATGGTGAATTGGGCTTACATTAGGAGTGGTATGTATGAAGATAGCAGAACATATTTCATGGTTTACGGGAGATGTATTCTTTGTCGGCAATGCCATACTTTCTTTTGTTGCCACCTTTAAAAATGAGAGAACTATATTGTTATCTATCTTATCATCGATGCACCAAGCACACAATCTACCAGTACCACCCACCTTAGTACGTAGGAACCAACTTTTTACTTATGTTTTACCAATCACATTTTACATCGACTAAAGATAAGACTAATTTATAATATATAAATGGGTGTAAACTTCATCTTACAAATCGATTTTGTGAGATTGAATTAAATTTAAAATCCACTTTTTAATCGTTCAACTTCACCATTTTTACATCATGCATTCACTAGTGCAAAAGCGCTGTTTAACGTCGGTTAATTTGGACTTTTAACGTCACTTTAATATCCGACGTCTAAACGGGTGACGTCTAAGGGACGTCAAAATTCCTCAGAACCGACGTCCATATAAAAGTCGGTTAAAGATATCCACCGACGTCTCTATAGACGTCTGCTTAAACTCACACCGACGTCTAATTACTCTGTATAGAAGTCCACCTATGATTAAACCGACGTCAACATGAATATATAAAGAGGTTTAATATGACACTAACCGACGTCTATGTTGTTATAGACGTCGGACATGACTTTAACCGACGTCTAACAACAATTTTGTGTTTTAGTGCAGTTTTGATCCAGGCTTTCGGTAGCATTGTGTAACATTCTCCTCTCGCTAGTTTCCTCACAAAAAAAGTTTGCGTCTTTTGAGTCTTCTAGTCCTTTCAACCCAAAACCGAATGTGGGTCCATGGCTAATTCCCATTAATCAACTGCAACAGAAAAAAATTACGGTGTCGAGAAGTAGACAAGGACCCAGGTTCCATTTTGGGCCGGAAGAACTAGAAACCTCAAAAGATCGTCACTCTTCTTGTGAGGAAACCAGCAAAGGGAGAATGTTGCACTATGTTACCCAAAGAGAGGATCAAAATTGCACTAAAACACAACACAAAGAAAGCAAATTTTAATCAGTTCAACGACAAGATAATCGATAAAAAACTAAAGAAAGTTTAAACGGGAAGCATAAAAAAAAACCACGCACCTGGGATGCAAGAGAGAAGTTCACGTCGGTGCCCCTAGCGGCCGACGTCTACAACCCTTGAATTTGGTGAAAACAGGAAAGTAGACGTCGGTGACCCTCAGAAACGACGTCTACATTGAAGAATTTTTGTCTTCCCGCCTTCCAAACAGGCCTTAGACGTCGGCGTTTGACTACGTGACGTCTAATTGCCTGGGGTATTAGGTGAACAACATTAATTGTAGCCCAATCGACGTTGCTTTTTCACGAGATCCAACGTCTATTCGACGTCTAAAGCTGAATTGGTTGACGTTTGATTTCCTGTCAGTGATGTAGACGTCGTTGCCTTTAGTCGACGTCTAAGCTCCTGGGATTTGATGTTTAACATTAATTGCAGCCTAGTAGACGTCGGTCCCCCTAAAACACCGACGTCAATAGACTGTCTTATCACATACCTCAAGCAATTGGACGTCAGTTTGCGGCAGTCTGATGTCTATGATGTCATAGACGTTGCCTGACATCGAAACTGACGTCTAGTTTTCCAATTTATTTACAATAATGCTACCGTACAGTAGTAGACGTCGGATTTTCACGAAACAGACGTCTAAGGGATGACGTTAAACAATGTTTTTGCATTAGTGATTCGACATCACGTCAAAAGTTTTCACTGCTTACTACCATGTCTATGGGGATCAAAGAATAGCTTATTAGATGCATACAATACAATTAATTTATCTTGGACAAAAGCTAAGAATCTCATCAATAAATTTGGCTAAATCTCACTTCAAAACAATATAGAATCATATCGATGTTCTTAATAACAAGATATGTTCCTTGTAAAGTCCAGATTCTCTTCTGAATTTTTTGTGTTGTTCTTCTATTAAACATTCAAACTATGCTAATACTTACATTAAAACATTTTTAATATATTTTAAAATACTAAAATCAATGTATATCATAATTCTATACTAATAATTACAAATCAATTTAACAAAACTGACGAGAATTTGATTAAAAAAGACTGATATCATCACTCAATAATAATTTTCACGAATATTATTTGTGACATTATGTATATGAAAATTTTGTACAGCTAACTTGTTCCTAATAATATAGGACAGGATCACGAATCAGAGACCTGACGAATCTGGTCAGATTTTATGAATTTTCTGATTATTTTTTAAATCAATAGCTTAAGCTTTTTTTTTTTATATGTTTGATTTGTTTTCAGGTTAATTTGAGGACTGTAAACGAATATTTAAAAAATAGTTTTAAAATACAAATTTTTACAATCAACACATTGTAATGATTTCATCCACTAAATTTATGGATTTATTATAAATAGATTATATAATATTTGTTGATAAACTATAGAGTATTAATTGACAAATTTTTACGAATGTAAATTTGTTTTATAAATAGGACCATTGTCAGGATCATTAGAACCCAGTTGAGTGGGATTCATGTGGCAACGACAGAGAGTGTGAAATTCAGAAAGTAGAAAACAGGTGGCGGTATGGGATTCGACCATTCGGTTTTGGAGGTGGTATAAAAGCTGGGATTTTAAAATCTGACATCATCTTTCTCTGCATGCATCTTCTTCTCCAAAACTTCAGAACTCCATTTTTCTCCTCCTTCTCTCTAAACTTCTTCATCTTCCCTCTATAAATTCTCAACCTTTTCCTGTTTCGATCTCCATTCTGGCAGCACCTAAACATTTCTGGTGCCAAGCTCTTTCGTTTGCACCGATCGGTTTTCGATTTGAACTAGTAACCTCAAAATCTTCTGGTCCTTTGAAGTTTTGCGTTTTCTATGCATGCAAGTGCCTTTTAGCTTGCATGTGTTCTTCAATCCCTTCTCTGAAACTGTTTTCTACTTTTGATTATAAGATTGGTTCCGTTTTCACAAATCAAAAGCTTGTAGGGAGCCATAGGACTCACGTGAGGTGTAGACCATATTGTGAAAGAACAGTATTTCTAGATTTAGAGGTAAGGAAAGCTTATATAATTTAGTTATGTTTATCTATTTTGAATCGATGGATTGGTTGAATGATGTATGTTTGATGATTTTGCTTGATTGTATGTATTGGTGTTTGATAAATGGCATGAAAACTGGGTAAGAATAGGGTTGAGTCTTATCTCTGTAGAATTCTGTAATTTGTCACCGAGAATCAGTCGTGACCGCTCGGTTGTATATTGGTGCGTTCGGTCTTAACTGGGTTCTTCATCAGAGAATCAGTTAATGACCAATCGATCTATATTGTAAGTGTGTATATATATATATATATATATATATATATATATATATATATATATATATATATATATATATATATATATATATATATATGAGTAAGAATAAGCGTTCAGTCTATGTATAAGATCCTATTGTCTACTTAGTAGATTTGCTTAGTTTAGACCCTTTATATAATTTAAAGTCTTCAATATTAGATATATTCCTAGTCGTAAGTACGTGTTTAATATTTTAGTGCTCGGTCATGGACTACTAGCACACGGTGTTTGAAGTGTTCGGTCTTAAACTGACACTCAGTCTCTTGGAGAGTGTTCGGTCTCGTACTGACATTCAGTTTCTTGAAGAGAACTCAGTCTGATAGTCCAAGTGTTCGGCCTTAGCTCTAAGTGCTCGACCAAAGCTCCAAAATGTCCGGCCTAAGCTTAAATTGCTTGGCCTGAGGTATAAGTAGTATGGTAAGTCCTTAAGTATGTGGCTCGATCTTAATTGTGTTCAGTCTTAGACGGTATTTGGCTCTAACTGGAGCTATCATGTTACTTGACCGTTCGGTCGTGATTCTTGAGTTGATGGTATTCTTAACGTGCAGTCATATTCAATTATAGGGAGTACTCTCTCGTTCGGTATCGTACAGAGGTATTGTAATCGCTTTTGTTCGGTTGTGTTCATTTATATGGAATTAGTATTTTCGTTTGGTCTTGTTCTTAGGAAATGATAAATTCTTTCCATTTGGTGCTTTTGATTATGATGATTGTTTTATGATATTGGTTTAACTTTATTGAAATGAATCTTGAATGAGGAAGTATGTTGATCGTATATTTCAAGTTGGTATGGAAGAGAATTCCAAGGAGGAATGTCTCAGTGACTGGTTGTGAATGGTAAAGTATAAATATGGTTGAGTTAAGCTGTCGTTTATCCTGATATTCCGTGATTACTCCTCTTCATATAGAGGAGGGTAACTCATGCGTGGGAATGGCAGGAGGTCCTTTAGCCTCAGGGTACAATTGTGCCAAGGTAAGCTTCACTGGACTAACATCGGGTGGTAGTTGTTGAGGGCATCCCAGTTAGGTTCCACCCGAGTGCACAAACGTCGTAACTACATGATTTATATAGTTCGGACAGTCAGTGTGGAATGGTTGGGAATTATATTATTATAAGTTGGTATGTTCGGGCATTTCCTGGAATACTTGTATTATGATTGTGTGAATGAATATGTTTGTTTTACTTATTAACTTTTCTATTAAGTGATAGGTTTGACTGAATTAATTAAATTACATAAGCTTACCCTTATTTCCTGTCATGTCTTTCATTATTCGTTTGGTCGTTTTCTTCACTGTGATGATCATCCTTTGGATGGGAGCAGAAGGCGATGAAGTCTCACTAGAGGAAGCCCTGCATAGCGAGCAACCCGAAGAGAGTGTAGAACCGTTCAGCTTATTTAGTAAATTTGTATAGGACATCTGTAAAACCGTTCGGTCTTATAATTTTCTTTTTGTACTAGTGTAGCACCATTCGATTTGCACATGAAATAGTATCAGCTTAGGATTTCTTTAAAGTTTTAAATTTATAGTTATTTTTGGATAACTGTAAATTAGCTTTATTGTCTTTGTAACTATTCTATTGTATTATCAATGTAAAGACTCTCCAGTATATTTTAAGGCTATATTTTTTAAATGTTACAACCATGATGAATTTTTTTTATATATATATTAAGCACCGTTGAATAGACTTTCATGTTTGAACAACTTTTACTATAAATGTTGAATTGGGGAAAAGCTATTTTTAGTAATGTAATTTTGTTTTATTGATTTTTAAATATTAAAAAATACATTTAATGTTTTGATAACAAAAGGTCAATATACAAATTAATTATAAAGATTATTAGTTGGAAGGAGGAATTGGAATTATTGAAAGATTTTTAGATGGAGATAAAAATGGAGGAATAATATGGTCAAAAGGGTCTTCGAAGATCAAATTTAAATTGTACGAGATTTGGTTAAAATTTTATAATTCTTGTAAAGCAGTATTAATCCGTAATTTATAATGGATGCAAAGAAAAGATGTTGTTTGATGAAGTCCGATCTAAACTTGAACCTAAGTAATTTTTTTGCGTTCCAAAAATAGATGAAAAAAAAAATACATCACAATAGCCAAATAAAAAGAATTACAAGAAAAAATACTGCATAAAATAAGACTTCGATAATCTTTTCACATTTTCTTAAATTAAAATCTACTGCTAACAGAATTTGATTAAAAATTTTGGGAAAAACTTGAAATAACTTAGAAGAACCAAATACTTGAAATAAAATTATATATAAAAGTTTACATTAAATATTAAGAGAAAAAGAAAAGTTTAGAAAAACCATAACCCTTAAAAAAGATCAACCAATGATTCCAACCACGCTTTATTTTTTCTTAAGAAGTAGTTTAAGTATGTGATATATTTTTCCTTAATCAAAGCTATGCAATAAGTAAGTTGAAATTAAAAGTTCTTTCTTATCCCACCTGCCTGTGGACATTTGTGTTCCCAGTAAAAACAATAACAAGTATTTCCCCTTATCATGACAAAAGCATGACCACACCAACAAATATACAAAATACAAAGCAAACAAAATTGTATTAGTGGTTTAAGGTTTTTTAGGGTTTAGGTTTTTTAGGTTTAGGGTTTTTAAGGGTTTAGGGTTTTTTAGGGTTTAGGATTTCTTAGGGTTTAGGGTTTATGGTTTAGGGTTTTTTAGGGTTTACGGTTTTTAGGCTTTTTTAGGGTTTAGGGTTTAGGGTATAGGATTTAGGGTTTAGGGTTTAGGGTTTTTTAGGGTTTGGGGTTTAGGGTTCTTTAGGGTTTCGGGTTTCGGGTTTAAGGTTTAGGGTTTTTTGGTTTATAGGGTTTTTTAGGGTTTACGGTTTATGGTTTAGGGTTTTTTAGAGTATTTTAGGGTTTAGGGTTTAGGGTTTTTTAGAGTTTAAGGTTTTTTTTTTGTTTTTAGGGTTTAGGGTTTAGGGTTTTTTGGGGGGTTTTAGGGTTTAGGGTTTTTACTGTTTTAGGGTTTTAGGGCTTAGGGTTTAGGGTATTAGGGTTTAGGGTTTACGGTTTGGGGTTTATGGTTTATGGTTTTTTAGGGTTTAGGATTTTTTAGGGTTTAGGGTTTCGGGTTTAGGGTTTAAGGTTTTTTAGGGTTTAGGGTTTTTAGGGTTCTAGGTTTTAGGGTTTTAGGGTTTAGGGTTTAGGATTTTTTAGGATGTAGGGTTTAGGGTTTTTAGGGTTTAGGATTTAAGGTTATTTAGGGTTTAGGGTTTAGCGTTTGGGTTTAGGGTTTTGGGTCTTGGGTTTAGGGTTTAGGATTTTTATGGGTTTTTAGGGTTTAGGGTTTTTTAGTATTTAGGGTTTAGGGTTTAAGGTTTTTTAAGGTTTTTTAGGGTTTACGGTTTTTAGGTTTAGGGTTTTTAGGGTTTTTTAGGGTTTAGGGTTTTGGGTTTATGGTTTAGGGTTTTTTAGGGTTTAGGGTTTAGGGTTTTTTAGGGTTTACGATTTTTTAGGGTTTAGGGTTTTTAGGGTTTAGGGTTTAGGGTTTAGGATTTAGGGTTTAGGGTTTGGGGTTTAGGGTTTTTTAGGGTTTAGGGTTTCGAGTTTAAGGTTTAGGGTTTTTTAGGGTTTTTTGGTTTATAGGGTTTTTTAGGGTTTAGGCTTTAGGCTTTATGGTTTAGGGTTTAGGGTGTTTTAGAGTATTTTAGGGTTTAGTGTTTTTTAGGGTTTAGGGTTTTTTAGAGTTTAAGGTTTTTTTCTGGTTTTAGGGTTTAGGGTTTTTTGGGGGGTTTAGGGTTTAGGGTTTAGGGTTTTTACGGTTTTAGGGTTTAGGGTATTAGGGTTTAGGGTTTACGGTTTATGGTTTTTTAGGGTTTAGGGTTTCGGGTTTAGGGTTTAAGGTTTTTTAGGGTTTAGGGTGTTTAGGGTTTAGGGTTTGTTAGGGTTTAAGGTTTAGGGTTTTTAGGGTTTTGGATTTAGGGTTATTTGGGGTTTTTTAGGGTTATTTAGGGTTTTTTAGGGTTTAGTGTTTGGGTTTAGGGTTTAAGGTTTAAGGTTTAGGGTTTTTATGGGATTTTAGGGGTTTTTAGGGTTTAGGGTTTTTTAGTGTTTAGGGTTTAGGGTTTTTTTGGGTTTAGGGTTTAGGGTTTAGGGTTTTTTACGGTTTTTTAAGGTTTAGGGTTTAGGGTTTAGGGTTTTTAGGGTTTTTTAGGGTTTATGGTTTAGGGTGTTTTTAGGGTTTTTTAGGGTTTAGAGTTTTTTAGTGTTTTCGGTTTTTTAGGGTTTAGGGTTTTTGGGGTTTAGGGTTTTTTAGGGTTTAGGATTTTGGGTTTATCGTTTAGGGTTTTTTAGGGTTTATGGTTTAGGCTTTTTTAGGGTTTACGATTTTTTAGGGTTTAGGGTTTTTAGGGTTTATGGTTTTTTAGGGTTTAGGGGGGTTTAGGGTTTAAGGTTTAGGGTTTTTTAGGGTTTGGGGTTTAGGGTTTTTTAGGGTTTAGGGTTTCAGGTTTAAAATTTAGGGTTTTTTGGTTTATAGGGTTTTTTAGGGTTTAGGGTTTTTTAGAGTATTTTAGGGTTTAGTGTTTTTTAGGGTTTAGGGTTTTTTTAAGAGTTTAGGGTTTTTTTTGGGTTTTTAGGGTTTAGGGTTTTTTGGGAGGGTTTTAGTGTTTAGGGTTTAGGGTTTTTACGGTTTTAGGGTTTTAGGGTTTAGGGTATTAGGGTTTACCGTTTAGGGTTTTTTAGGGTATTTTTGGGTTTAGGGTTTTTTAGGGTTTAGGGTTTCGGGTTTAGGGTTTAAGGTTTTTTAGGGTTTAGGGTTTTTAGGGTTCTAGATTTTAGGGTTTTAGGGTTTAGGGTTTAGGGTTTTTTAGGGTTTAGGGTTTATGGTTTAGGGTGTTTTTAGGGTTTTTTAGGGTTTAGGGTTTTTTAGTGTTTACGGTTTTTTAGGGTTTAGGGTTTATGGTTTAGGGTTTTTTAGGGTTTAGGGTTTTTAGGGTTTAGGGTTTTTTAGGGTTTAGGGGGGTTTAGGGTTTAGGATTTAGGTTTTAGGGTTAAGGGTTTTTTAGGGTTTGGGGTTTAGGGTTTTTTAGGGTTTTTTAGGGTTTAGGGTTTCGGGTTTAAGGTTTAGGGTTTTTTGGTTTATAGGGTTTTTTAGGGTTTAGGGGTTTAGGGTTTAGGGTTTTTTAGAATATTTGAGGGTTTAGTGTTTTTTAGGGTTTAGGGTTTTTTAGAGTTTAGGGTTTTTTTTTGTTTTTAGGGTTTAGGATTTTTTGGGGGGGTTTTAGGGTTTAGGCTTTAGGGTTTTTACGGTTTTAGGGTTTTAGGGTTTTAGGGTTTACGGTTTACGGTTTAGGGTTTTTTAGTGTATTTTAGGGTTTAGGGTTTTTTAGGGTTTAGGGTTTAAGGTTTTTTAGGGTTTAGGGTTTTTAGGGTTCTAGTATTTAGGGTTTAGGGTTTTTTAGG
>NC_028357.1:36369441-36398749 GCF_000741045.1 Vigna radiata var. radiata
CATAGGCAGTAGCTAAACTACATTACAAATTTAGAAATCTCAAAAACAATAGTTTGGTCATAGGCAGTAGCTAAACTACATTACAAATTTAGAAACTCTCAAAAACAAGGAAAAAGTGAATTAATTTTAAATTATTGAATAGGTAACCGAATTATAACTTTTGATGTTCAATTTTTTAAATCTGAACTGTAAAATTGTATTCTTTAGTTTCTATAAATAGTTTAGTTTTTTTTTTTTCTTTAATACACTACAGCTAATTGATAATTCACAGCAATTAAGTTAATTTTGTTCACCCCTTCGTTGTCCGTTTGCAAGAATTAAAAGTTGGAAAAAGAATCCGTATACAAATTTCAACTGGAAATTGACAAGCTCTGCATTATTGTCACACCAACAATTCTGCAGAATATTGAAACTCTTTCATATTTGACTTGAATCTCTCCCAAAAATAAAACGCCTTGTCCAGTCTGATACTACTAACGCTCTTGTGCGCCAGCTTACTTGCTTGCTGTCAAAACATTGGATGAAGCTTTATTAACTTTATAATCATAATGCATAATGAGTCTTTTAAGTTTTAATTTTAAAAATATACTATAAAATTTAGCAAAAGGAAAACTCACTACCTTGCATAGACGGAATACCACAGCCATTGACTGCTGTGTCCAATTGAAACCCAATCGCCGGGAAGCTGTGCAGCGGTTTGCTCTCCTCCTAGAGGAGCGAATTGACCTAAATGCTTGTACCTTGAGGAACAATCAACCACGTAGTAATGAGGAAAACATGGACCAACCAATGAAAAACCTTGAATCATATTCATCATTTCATTATCATGTTACCTGAAGGGTTTGAAGCGATGGCGCCCTTCTCCCCTGAATCTGATGGGACCCTCTGGATTTTTCTCACACTCTTCCATCCGATTAAAGCACTGGGCCAGGTAGGTGCCTTGCTGAGATGCGACCTGATATGCGGTTTAAGAAACTTGAAGTCATGTCATTAAAGAAACATAATCAGAAAATAGAACACAACTTGCCGATAACATGATCTGCACCTGCGCTGTAGCTGGAAGAAATTTCATCTGAGAATCCACTTTAGAGAGTGCGGTTTTTAGTTCTTCGATATTCAGTTCAATAGATTCTTTTTCAACATCTCCCTTGGACTCTTTCAACAAATCAGCAAGGTCGTGCATCTGCTTACTCTTTAGATATAGCCCCACCTGAGGGTATCTCTCACAGATGTCATCCAATACCTCCTGAAATTCCTTGACAGTAAGAGTTCCTGAATTGTCCTTGTCAGCCTTCTTAAATATTGCCGCAATATCTTCCTAAAATGCCAAAACCCAATATATTGATCAAAACCAGGAAAAAGAAATATCATCTGAATTCCAACAGCACACATCATACGGTCCCAGATTGTCGATATGTTTAGCTTAATGCAACATTCAGCTAGCTTGGCAAGCCAAGAAGTAGAATTATTAACCAAGATGTGTGATAAGTGTATGAACAAAATGGTAAATATTTTACTATTTCATCAAAACTAAATAAATATATTAATCTAATGGAAGACAATGAAGAAACTGAAAACAAATTCAGTTGTAATGTTACAGACTTTACAGTATGGATACGAACAATACTCTGTAAGAATAGAATACAGCCGTGTTGCACACAGCTGAAAACATGCAGTAGTAACAATGTTCAGTATTAATTAAATGAAAGGATGGAGAATATACCATGACTTTTCGCTGGTTTATTGTAGCACAGTCACCAAGTGCATACACGTTGCTAGTTGATTCAACTCTCAACCACTCATCAGTAGCTATGGCACGTCTATTAGTCTGTTCAGGATAATCACTTTCAAGTAAATAATAAATGAATGAAAATTTTATTTGGTGAAAAATATATAAAACTAACCGAGAAACATGATTTGGAATATTGAATCAGAACAACTAAAATGGAAAATTTCCCAACGACAAACCTGACCAATTTGTGACATAAAATCTTTTATGAATGGACGAGTGCCGATACCAGTTGACCAGACAGCCATTCCATATGGGATTGTGGTGATTTCTCCTCCATTTTTCATTTCCTTAGTAGAAATTTCTTTATCAGAAACCTTCACAACCATGGACCCTGTTTTGACATCAATACCATCTCTTCTAAACTTGTCTTCAGCGAAAGTAGTGATTCTTTTGTCAAACCTGAAAAAGAGCTCAATAATGAAAATGTATATGCTCATAGGAAGCTCTATTTTAAACAACAGAACCGCAAAACCACCCACCTGCATATTAGAATCGATGATTGAATCTAATACTGGGCTACTCATAAACACAAATAAGGGACTAGATAGCATCATTAAACAAGTTATGAGCAAGGAGAGGTGTAATGGGAGTTTGACGCTTACATGCTCAAAATATGATCTCCAGCCTCCAGAAGCGTAATTTTAACCAAATCTTTTATCCCAGGGTATAAGTTGACCAAATCCTCAGTGACAAAGTCATGTAGTGAGGCTGCAAACTCAACTCCAGTTGGACCACCTCCAACAATAGCAAAGTGAAGAATTCTCTTCTTTTCTTCCTCACTTACACTTGGCAAACTTGCTCTCTCGAAGCAGTCAATAACGGTTCTTCTAATCTTCTGCGCATCTTCAACTTCCTGCACAGTATACACACATGTCCATAAGATAACAAAATGCCACATACATGTCATCTGCAAAATTTATATCCATCACACATAAGACATCATTGGATTTGCCCACGTCTCCTCAGAACTTCTTTTTTCCCTTTTAGAGAAAAAAATTACACCAAAATACATGATAATATGATGCACAATAACGAAGTGATAAAAAAGTTACCTTCAAGAAATGGCAATTCTCAGTCACTCCAGGAGTATTGAATGTGTTGACATTTGCTCCTACGGCTATGATTAGGTAGTCATAGTCCACCACAAATTCTTCTTTCTCGTTGTTACTTATATTAGACCGACAGTATACCTTCCTGTTTGCTGAGTCAATCTTAAGACATTCTGCTTCACTGAATTGAATGTCCACCATTTTCTGCGTGGATGATAGATAACAAGGAGTTAAGCTAAATTCTATTCTGGCCATCTAATTACCAGAATATGTATCTCCTAGTGGTAAGTAGCATTTCGTTATCACACTAATATATGTTTTGATTCGCTACGCGGTGCAATCTCATAAATCTGATCCAGATAAACCCATTCTTAAATAAAACAGAAATTCATTGTTTCATCTTAGACATGATCCATCACATGAGAACAAACCTCTGTTTCATGGAAAATATAACACTGGATGCATGCCGTATAGTTCCCATAGTGCTTATTGTACATACAACATGAGATGGACAAATCCAACAATTTATGATTAACTGTTAACAGTAACCAACCATTGTAAATAACGTCACAGGTAAATGGCTTGAAATTGTTACAAGTACATAAGTCAATAAATCAAAAACATTTTTTTAATCTAATAATTATTATTCATGTAATTAAAAGTAATTATTACTTTAAAATAAGCTTTTTATTTTTAATTGATAGAAAAATCATTAAAGGAAAAAGAGGAGTTATCTTATCAAGTTCAACTGACAGGACAACTACAAACTAGTCCCAAGTATCCTTAAAAATTAATCAGCAGTTACATGACAAAAATAAAAACCCCTAAAATGAATATTATGAAATAGGGAGCAAGTGTGTTATTTTTCATTTGATGATCACCTTCCGAAAAATATTGCGGACAGGTTCGACAATGCTGCGGGCTTCCACGGTGCCGCAGGTAACACTGGGCAGTAAAGGAGTAAATGCAAAGTAATTGCGAGGCGAGACCACATGAACCTCATATCTGGGATTGTTCAGATTCTTCAAGAAACTCGTGCCAGCCCACCCTGTTCCCAGCACCACCACCTTTTTTTTCTCCGGCACCGCTGCTTCAGATGCCCCTACAGCCTCTCCGTAAGCCAGAACCCCTCCACCACTGCATCAACCAAACCATTATCCTCCTCACACATCACACAAATATGCAGTGCTATTTGTATATATTTTATTAAAATCCATTCTATCGCAACTGTCTCTAAATTATAATCTTTCTAGTAACATTATTAATTTTATTATATGATAATTATTATACCAGCGTATTTAACCGAATGTGTCAAAATTAAGAAATTATTAGTGAATTCAGACCACGGCCCTAAATTCCCGCATGTTAAATCAAGATTTTCAATTTACAAGAAAAAGTCTGCATGTTCAATAGAATGAGAAGATTATTAACATCTTAATATAGACAATGCAATAGATTCTTATCACAGTTATTCACAACTTTCATCTTAGCACATCAGAACACATTATACATGTTTCTTAAACGGGGTGTATATAATTAAATTGTAGAATATAAGTGTGTCAATTCTACCATTGTGCATAAGCCTTCACAGGTTTATGAACTGATGTAATACCTATATATTAAAATCAAGTTGCAAGTTGACTACAGAACAAAGTTGGAAACAGAGGATCCAATAAAAAATTTGAAGATATTTTTGCCTTCAAATGTTGTTTTATATTCCAATACAGATCTGACTCGCAAGATAAGAGAAAACGAAATTGTGTTGTGGTAAAGAAGAAAGTGAAGTATGGGAAGTTTGAAGTTGATGGTACCTTAAGGTGGTGCAGAGAAGCAGAAGCTTGAAGTTGGAACCATGGTCACGGAAAGCTCTGGAAACTCGCTCGAAGAAAGTGAAACTCCGCATTTTTTGTTGGAAATGAATTGGGTCAAAGAGAATAAGAGAAGCGAAAGAGAGAGACAGTTATAACACAGGAACAGCGTGATTCATAGGCTGATACCTTCCCTGTCACTCCGCGTTCTACTTTTTTTTTTTTTTCTTTTTTAATTGAAACTAAACAAAGAAGATTAATAACAAAAAGTAGGTGAAGTGTAAGGTAGCAGCCATCAAATTCATGTATTAATGGAGGAATATCTAAATACCTTTATTATATCTTTATATCAATTATCCTATTTTCTTTATATTATACTGTATTCACTTTTTAAAATTATATAATAAAAAATTAAAAAAGCAATATTATCAAATTTTAGAAAGATATATTTATAAAAGATAGTAAATTTTATTTTATAATTTTACTCAATTTTAAAATATTTATAAATTATTTAAATTTTAAAAATAATAACTAAAATGATAAAATTAGAAAAATAAAATATATATAATTACAAATATAACTATAGATAAAATAAATTTTAGCTATTGAAATAATTATTTAAGTTTAAAAAAATGGTTGATAAAAGAGTAAATAATTTAAAAATGGTTAAATAGATCACCGATCTTTTGGAAAATTGAACTACATAATGCAATGTAGTTTATGATTTGATTATTACAAGTTGTTGGACTCAAGAATATGCTGGCAGCCAAGAGAGGAAGCAGGTATCACATGACACACGTCTGCCTCCTACTCTCTTTTTTATTTTTAAAATAAATTATTTGAAAATGTATTTTAATTTTGATGATGAATTCTTGAAGGTTAGATCATTTGACAGACTGGTCCAACTCTGTACAATAATCCCTTTATTCTATTTCCTTACATAATGTGATCCTGATTCCTAGTACGTAGACTTCCAACTTCTTATAATATAAATACATATTCCATGCCTCAGATTTATAACATTGCATAATGAGATTGTATTCTATTTATTTTAAGTGGCACTTCTTTTAGTATATATTTTAAAGATTTTTTATTATAAAAATATTACAATATCTATATTTTTTTTTTGTTTATACTTTAGTTAGTTTATTTACTTTTTACACTCCTATAATTTTTCCTCACACTCCTATAATTCTGAAAACTTTACGGAACAATTTTCAACATTTTTAAAACATTATTTTCTAAAAATATTTAATTATTTTCCTAATATTATATGAGTGCAGAATTGAGAGTGCAGCTAGGACTTAAAGCACGAATAATATGCAGATCGATATTGTTTTATATTCAAATTTACTGGTTTTTTATTCAATAAGAATTAGTGCTGAATAACAGTCCTAAAACTTCTGATACAATGTTATGAACTAATGGAAAAATCTTAAAATCGACTTCATTTGTGTTATGGTGCTAGAAAACGTAGATGCTCATGAACATCCATATGTCCAAAAATGAACAATCGCTTAATGTGACTCAAATGCTTTATGTGACTCAAATCGTATGTGAGACCATTCAAGTGTGACTTTGTTTTTATAAGGATGTGAATCTGTCTCTTTGTCACACATAGAGTGGTATACGGTTTGTCTCCATCGTAAGGAAATAGTAGACGTCTCATTCCCATTTTAGGAAAGTACTCATAGATCCCATTCTAAAAAAATTAATTAATTATTTATCAATAATATTGAAAAAGAAAGTCAAGTGTAAAGAATTTGTGTGCATGTAAAAGAGTGAAATATTTCGTCATTTGTTTTGTTGAAGCAAAACTGACATCTTTTAGCTATTCATACATGTTGACTAGTTCAGAAACTTTCCAAACATATATGTCACATGTGTATAGGTATCTGAACATTAATGAATAAGACATGTGGATGGATGTGACATTCTAATTCACAATAGAGTGGTTCTCCCTGTACCTCACTTGGTTCTCCCTGCACCTCCTTTTAATTTTCTTTCAAATTTATATAACCAATTATAACCCTTCAGAATTATTTTAATTTAAAAATAAAGCTAACCTATTACTCATTTAATGATAAAAAAAATAAGCAACCATTCCTCTACTGTGCCGCATTTCACAAACCCTACACCCCCCTTTCTTTTTCTCCTCTCTTCTTCTAGCAGTCATCTTCTGCTTCCTTTTCACCCTTTATTTTTAAGGTGTTCTTGCAAAGTTCCTCCCCTCTTCTCCTGCTCCTTCCTCCCCTCTTCCCCTCCTCCTGGTTGTAGTGTAATAAAATGATTTATTTGTTGTAAATATTGTCTTTGTGGTTGATGTGCGGGTTAGGAATGCTTGGTCTGGGGTTGGGAATGCTTGATCTGGGGTTGGGGGTGTTGGATCTGAGGGGAAGGAGGGAGGCCTTAACCGCTCTTGGAATTGCGGATAAGGCGTTCACCGCTCTTGGAATTGCGGATAAGGCGTTCACGCACTGGGAAGTGCGGTTAAGAGGGTTGTCGCAGTTGGAGTTGCGGATGAGGTTCGCCGCACTTGGAACGAGTTGCGGTTATTGTTAGGGCAGTTAGATGAGCCGCACTTGGAAGTGCGGTTGAGGATCACCGCATTTGGGAGGTGTGGAGGGTTGCTGATCGAAGTTGGAACTGGGTTTTTTTATTTCTTTTTTCTGTTTTATTTTTCCTGCAGTATTTTAATTTTTTTGTTAGTATTTTATATACTTTTTTTTTGTTAATATTTTATATTTATATAATCTATAATTTTTATTTTTATGATATATTTTATGGTTAGATATTATTGAATATGTTTTCCGTGTATGTTTTTCTTGGTCTGCATACGTAGTTTCAGCGTGAGAAGGAGGACAGCCAATTCTATATGTAAATAAGAAAAAATGCAGTTGGGTTTTCTTCATGCTTTGTGATTATTGCTTTCAGTAAGCATAAATGTAGAGAGCTGAAAAGTCGTAGTGCAATTGAGTTGGTGAAGTATTTGTGGCTAATGCCGAATTATTTTATCCATGATAAAATATTATTTCATAATTAAAAAAAATATATTGCTAATGGTAAAAATGTGTTAACAATACCTTGATTTCAGTTTTCCTATATATGTAAAAAAAGAACAATTTTTTATGGCTAAAGTGATATAGTATATGGCGGCAAACAACAAACGCATTTTGAAATGCGTTCTCCATAACCGTAACTCAAATGGCGGTTTGTTTCTGTCGCAACTCGATGTGCGACGAAGAAAAAAAGAGAACAGAGCTCTCCTTCCTCTTCTTTTTCTCGTTCTTCCTATCTTCCAAACCACCAACAAACAGCACTACCACACAATCACAAGTGAAACACACAAAGAATTATTTTTCTTAATAAAACCTATGCAACCAGTTCTCCTTACACTTCACTAAAACAATAAAACAGTAAAACTTGTTCGTGAAATGCTCTGCTCGTGAAACCAGAAAGGGGTGAGGAGGTGTAGGGTTTATCAGAGAAATCTTAGGTTGTTGACTGTTAGGGATTAAGATATATTTATTATTCATTAATTATGTTTGACTTTATTAAATTAATGAAGGGTAAAAAAGTAAATTTGGAGGTGCAGGAAGAAGCAGGGAGATGCAGGGAGGAACACTCTCACAAATATAGTGCATCCAACTAGATGTAACAAATATGTTCGGCCAATGTACTCTCATTGTTATGGCTCATACACTCATCATAGATGTCTCTTAGCCAGCTCAGCTTCACTTTCAAACCATGTGTTTCTATAATCTCAACACCAATCCTTCCACAATCCACACCTAGAAGCTCTATAATGGCCGATTGAGCTTCTTCAAACTCTAACTTCTCGATATTACAAAATTGTCCTATAATCGGGAGGTGTTGCAACGACGGCATATCATCTAGTGTCATCGAAATCTCACCCACTAAGAGATGAAAAGTGTTGGTCTCAAAGTATCATCTCTCAGTGAACACCAATAATAAATCCTTGTCGACATAGTCATATCAAATATCGAGAGAGAAAACAAACTAGAATTCAACACAAATTATTGAATTCGCTCGTCTTATGGTCCAAATTTATTTAACTTTTTACATTTAGAAATTAACTTATCTTCCATCAATCCTACACAATAACATTTAATATAAAATTTATTGAAGCTAAACAATAGCCATTAAAATTCAAGTTTTGAACTAACTAGACTCTTCCATAAGACATTGGCAACATGTTCACCATAATGCGTCAATAGGAAAGTATATGTTAGTGTTGTAAAATATTAGTATTTTATTACAATTGAAAGTTGTGCAACGTCCATAAACTTGTGCAACGTTAATATTTTTATTAATTAGTAACAGTCAAATTTTTAAGTGTTGCAACAATCAAATTATTTATTGTTTTTATTGACTTTTATTGATTTTATTCTTCCCTAACTCTATAAATAGAGAACTCTTTTTCCATTCCAAAACACATCCCAAATAAGTTTTCTCTCATTCTTCTTTCTTATTTTCCTCCTCTAAAAATTATCCTGGGTATAAACTATAGCAGAGTTTCTTGCTAGTTCTGTGATTCTCGAATACTTTCGAGAAGTTCCTGTTGTATCCTGGGAGACTTGCGCAATACACCGCGGATAAGTCCTTAAGGACAGTGATCTACACGCCTCAGGAAATTACGGTTTGAGATTTGGTCAGCATTTTTACTATAGTTAGAGATCTTCTGTAAATCCACCAACTTCCTCTTTTACTTGAGGAATGTTCTTATCTCTCATTCCTCAACATGATGTTGCTCAACTAGATGCTTCTCGACATAAACATTAGTATCAACTTCTTCACTTCCTCTACGAGCTAAAGCTGTAGGTCTTCTCCTCCCTTCTGTTGGGATAATACAACGAAATGTTTAATGTTTAGGACAAAACCAAGAGGGAGGTGAATTGGTTCAAGTTAAAAATCACTTCCTTTTTAACAGATTTTTGTTTTTAAAAATTTCTTTAATGAAAATGAAAAATTATTTTGAATAAAAGAAAATAAGCAAAGGAGAGAAGGGAAAAGAAAAATTAAACAAGTAATTTTTATACTGGTTCGGATCAAAATACCCTACGTCCAATGGTTAATCTCCCTAAAAGAAGGATTAACCTTTCCACTAAAATAAATAACAATTTACAATAAAGAAATAATGATTGAAATTAGAAACCACCCCAACTAATAAATAAGAGATGAAAGACACCTCTTTTTTACATTAAAACTTAAGATAATCGAATAAAATTTCTTGATAATCGATTATTTTCAACCAAAAATGTATGTTTGAGCAAAATGATTTAAGACCTTGATAATCAATTATTACCCTTGGTAATCGATTATTGTGCGTTAATTTCCAAAAAACACTATTGTAACTATTTTTGGGGTCGATATTCAGGGCGCTGCCACACGAGAGAGGAGATGAAGCTTTTGAAGAATTTTGATTATGTCATGGTGAATGTGAAGGGGAAGCTGGAGAATGTAGTAAAGTTGATTAAGTCTATTATTGATGTCGAGAAAGCCAAGGTTTCGTACTTAGATAGAGGGTTGAAGGTAAATGAATCTCTAAAACGTTTTCTTTTATTAATTTCATAAATTGTTCATTGTGGAAGATTGGTCATTGATGTTTTGTTCCCTTTCTACAACCTCAATCCTAAAATGTTCATTCTTTCATAAACTGGTTTGGACTTAAACTAAAAGATGAACATCGATTCCATTATGTAGTTTATGCTCAGAACTGAATAATAATATGGTATGATCCCAATTGCAAAACTTCACTATCTCTGATTTTTCTCATAAAAAATCCATTGCCTTCTTTGCTAGAATTCAAGTTGTACCTTCAACGAACCACAAATCACGAACTAATTTTAACCTAAAGGTAATGAAGGAGAAGTTAAGATGGAGGCTGCAGTGTGGTTCGATATTCAGTATGATTGGTTAATGGTGATGAGGGTTACAATAATGACAAAAGAAACATACGTGTGATGAAGCTTCTAGTTTTAAGTGGAAAGTCATTGATTGAGCTTGCCATGCAATGACTAGCTGAACATGTCATTCAGTTTTAGTCAGGAAAACAACTCTGTCGTTAACATTTTTAATTCAGTAAGCAAAAAGGATCAACTTAAACTATTTTTTACAAAACATGAAACATTTATGAATTTTTGAAAAAAAAATGACCAATTTGACGATATCTAATAAATTAATTAACCAAAATAAGTATTAAATCCTACTTTTACATGAGACTACCTCATGCCAGAAGACCACAAGCTTCCTCTACCACCAACAACTAAGGCTTTCTCCCGACTCATTTTGTACCAGAAACACAATAAACTATAAACTACAAACACAACCACAATCGAAGTAGTGAACAAGAGCAAGTGAACAAGAAGAGTGAACAATGAGCAATGATGCGAAGAGAGGGGTACACTTATTCGAGGAAGTCAATAAATATGAAGGTGGTTAGGTTAGTACGCAGTAAATAAACTTTTTACCAACTTTATTTATTTATTTTTTTAAATCAACCTGGGATATTTAGGAAAAGGGAAGGTATTGGGAGAAATTAGTGGAGTTGCGGAAGCGTCCACTTTGTAATTAACCACTCCATGTAGGAGTGGGCCAAAAATGTTATTGCTCCAATCTAATCCTCTTTTACACTAATTTAATCTATTAAAATCCATTTAATTAAATATAATTTTTATTTTTGATCTATATTTAATAATATTTTCTACTCAGGTTTTTATTTTAGTTGTATAAATTTTAAAAGTTCAAAAATCCAAATTATATTCATATCAAAATAATCCGTACCCTAAACCTAATTTCAAGCACCACACCCTCTTCTCTATTTTAAGATTTCGAGATAAACCCCAAACCTTCTTCACTATTCTCTATTTTAAGATTTTGAGATAAACCCTAAACCTTCTTCACTATATCTTCTTTCTGATTCACTCGAAAGTTCAGTGGTCAACCAAAGATAAATCTAATTGGTAATCTTAAATCTTTAATATATGTTTATGTATGTGTTTCTCTTTCCATTCATTCTTTTGTTGGATTTTGTTTCAGAAAACGCACGTTGGTGCCACTACTGCGCTGGTGGGTGTGGTGGGGTTCGCCGGAGATTAAGATCGAGGCCAGTGCACTACGTGTTAGGAAGGTTGTTGTTGTTACAAGGTATGTTTCGTTCTTTCACCGTTAGAAACTCCCATCTCCGGGGCTGACATGAACTTGCTTGATATTACCACCATCATTAAGATGCTTAATCGAGATGGACTCGAATTAAAATTTGGAAAAGAAAAAGGTGTTTGCAGCTCATTGTAGTGCATTAGTATATTGAAAAAGGGTTAAGTTTAGAAAGTTGGTACTTGCCAGACTGGGGTTAAAATTGGGTGCCTGCTATATTCACTAAAATTGGATTGTTATAAGTCGTACATAAGATTTTGAATGGTGGAATTAGGAATGCAAAGTTGAGTTTGAGATTCTGTGTTATAAAGATGTATTTTTTACATGGGTGAGCTTATTTTTGTTGGATATGCTCTATCTTGACCACAAGTAACGGAAATTACTATTTATTTATTTATTTATTTATTTTATTTTATTTAACTAGTCAGAAGTCTTCTGTAAATTTTTATTAAATGGATTGATATCAACTGTGTTACATCTCATATTCCCTGTGGCAGTAGTTTGTAGTTCTGTGTTTAAAATTTCATAAAATTTGCAAAACGTACATTTCTGGTTTAAAATTTACAATTTCGGAAAAACAAATTACACATAAAGTTAACAGTCTACAAATAGTAGTGTTAATCATTTACCACTCAATGACTCAAGCAGCCAATTGTTCTTAAACTAAAACTACTTACACCAGGAATTCATTTTCTGTATTTTCCAGAGAAATGACACGGGTCATCCTTATCTGATTGGTTCTAGTTGTCCCCCTTCTTCCCTTTAAAACTAAGATTACAAATTTAGCGTGTCACAAACCAACTGATATTAGTAATGGATGAATAGAAGTTGCATCCTGATGCTACTTGAGTGAGATGATTATACAATAACTAAATGGAGCTCTAAAGTATTCAGAACATTGTATAATATACTGAATGCCTCCTGCTTCTAAATGGGACATGGATGCTGATATTTTAGAAGCACTTTTCTCGTAGTTCAATCTATAAATAATAACCTTTTTCATTTCTTTTTGAAGCTTTGTCTAATTGTACCTTCTACAATTAAACCGGTGATTAACAGATATGGATTAAAAATATTGTGTATTTTAGGTGATGATAAACTCTTTACCCTGATATCTTCGTGGCAAAGTGAAAGCAAGCACCAGACCAGAGCTCACACTGTGTTAAAGGTTTGTAACTAAGTTAGCTTGCTGTCCAACTCTGTCTTCAAATAATTGCTGTGAAGATAAACTAAATGTTTGTTGCTTTAAGTCAAGTGTTTCCCTCATGTCCAATCAAATTAAGCTTATCTACTACGATAAACATTTTAAAAGACTTTATCTTATTTCATATTTAATATTCTTGCACACAATAGTCTCTAGGACTTAAAGCACGCATAATATGCAGATCGATCTTATTTTATATTCAAATTTACTTGTTTTTTATTCAATAAGAATTAGTGCTGAATAACAGTCCTAAAACTTCTGATACACTGTTATGAACTAATGGCAAAATCTTAAAATCAAGTTCATTTGTGTTATGGTTCACATGAAAACTGGTGGAGAAAAAAAAATTGTCTGCTTTATTTTATGTTTTTTAATACCAACAGGGTGCCAATATTTATTAGGGTCTGGGCTTTAGTTATAAAATCAAAGCCCAAACCTCTCCGATAAACCCAAGGGTAAGTCCCTCTATGTGGGGTTTATCATCTACTTTCTCCGTTCTGCATTCCTTCTGGGGTATCAAAATCTGCAGCTTCAACTACGCAGGTGTTTGCATAGAATGGGGAAAACAGCATACAAGAGGTTGTTGGGAAGCCAGAGCTTCCGGCAACGCCTTCTTCTTGCTACTCTCTCTTCAACTCCCATTCTCATTGAAGACATTCGTGCTGATGAGACATGGCCAGGTCTCCGCAACCACGAGATTTCACTTCTCCGTCTCTTCGAAACTGTCTGTGATGATTGCCACGTAGAAATCAACGAAACTGGTATTTTTTAATTTCATTTTATTTTTATTTTTCAATCAGGTTTAGTTGCAGTAACACAACCACCACCACCACCAGGGGATTGCTTATTCATTTTATTTGGGTTGAACAGGTACCAAATTAAAGTACAAACCTGGAACTATTATTGGTGGCAGGCAACACAGTGCGCACGATTGTGGCCTCTCGCGCTCCATTGGCTATTTTTTGGAGCCACTCATTGTGTTGTGTTTGTTTGCTAAACATCCCCTCACCATTAGGCTCAAAGGTATAGTAGTTATAATAATTAGATTCTATTTTGAAACCTATCTCTGAAGGACCATTTACAAGATATTTGGATGGTTTAAATTATAACTTTTTTTGAATATTGTTTATCAGGAATTACAAATGATTCTAAGGATCCATCGGTTGATACCTTCAAGTCTACTGCTTTACCCATATTGAAGCGCTTTGGAGTTCCCTCTGAAGGCTTGGAGCTTAAAATAGAGAGTCGTGGATTACCTCCCAATGGTGGTGGCGAAGTTATTTTATCACTTCCTGTTGTTCAGAGTCTATCTGTAAGTTTCTGATTCTTTTGATGATTTCGTTTATTTAAACTTTGTTGTTATCTTATGTTTTCTTCCTGGCAGGCTGTTAGTTGGATTGATGAAGGTTTTGTGAAGAAAATTAGAGGAACTACCTTTTCAACCAGAGTATCTGTTCAGTTTGAAAATAGCATGATTAAAGCTACCCGTGGAATAATCAATCCGCTGGTTTCTGATGTGCACATTTTCTCGGATCACAGATCAGGTCCTCAGGCTGGAAAGTATGATTCCTTCCACTCAGTGGAATTTGTTAAATATTGAATTTCAATTTTGGAAATATAATGGTAGTAATAGGGAAAGTCATAGTATTGTAACTCCTTTTGTTGGGCATTCTCTCGTTCAGTTCTCCTGGCTATGGGATTTCTCTTGTTGCGGAAACTACTTCTGGTTGCTTCATCTCTGCAGACACTGCCGTTTCTCATGCGAGGGATGATGATACTTCTAGTCTTGCAGATGACGCAAAAGGAGACCTGATGCCTCCAGAGGATATTGGTGTGGCGACTGCCAATGCTTTACTGGGTGAGATAGCTCAAAGTGGAGTGGTAGATTCAACACATCAGGTTAGTATGTAGGCAGTTTCTTTCTTCCCTTTTAACGTTTTTATATCAAGTGATAGATACTGGTATTAAACACATAGAAATATGGACAGAAACTTATTACAGATATGAAAGTTTTGATTCTAGTCGACTGATGGTAATAGATAGAATATAGAAGTAGACTCTTACAATTGAGAGAAAAAGATATGGAACCTAAGAAAAGTAAAGAAAATGCAACAGGAATGCACTCTCCCAGAAAGTGTGCTGACTCAAATGTTATGGTGCTAGAATACGTAGCTACTAGTTCAATTTTATTGTCTTGCACGTGGGTTTGTAGGACTCGTGTATATGATGAAGTTTAATTCCGTTTTGGAATTTTGGATTCCTCTAATATTTTTTATATTGTTTTGGTTTATAGGGCTTGCTATTTCTTCTTTGTGCACTATGCCCTCAAGATGTTTCAAAGGTTCGCGTTGGAAAACTTTCCCAGCACGGGGTTGAAACTCTGAGAAACATAAGGGATTTTCTAAATTTGAAGTTCATTATCAAACCAGAGCCGAATTCACAGTCAGTTTTTCTCAAGTGTGTCGGTTATGGCATGAAGAACCTTTCTCGAAAGGTATCATAAAGTGAGTTCAACAGTCTTATAAATCCAAAATACCAAGTCTGAAAGAATTACAATTTTGAAAGCCTGGAAAAGATCTTATATAAGATTCAAATTAATTTTAAAACTTTCATCATGTTAAGTGTTCTATAAAATTTGAGTCTCAAATTAATATCTCCTTGTCAATACAATCATTGGATAGGAGATGCCGTAAGATGTTTCGATTGTAGCAAAAGAATGTCCTTTTTTGTTGTGTAATCTATCTTCTATGAAAGCATTCAATCAAATTTCTTTAGCTGTTCTATTGTTTTATTTATAGCATGATTCCTTATTTTTTTGAACTCTACTATGGTTTACAGCATGGCATTACATGAATGCAGTGCAAAAGAAAATATCTTTTATGTAGTAATTTTTTTATTTATCTATTAAAATATTGACATATTATTTTGTAAATTTATTGAATAATTTTTAAATATTTTATTTACTTGAAATATTTATTCTTTTAAAAGAAGATTCGTTATTTAATATTTTAGTATTTTAGCTATATTTCTTCCCATTGCTATTACCTGAGAAAGTCACCTGAGGTTATCTTCATTATCTATTTTATTAAGCTAACATTTTATACTAAAATTAATTATAGTAATAAATTATGTGAAAGGGTTTGGATCTGATTCCCGTTAGAAGGTAGTTAATAAGTTTGGAGTAAGTATTTAATTGGATTTCAAAATCTCATTAACACAACTTTTACCAATTCAATAAAGCTCATCTCTTTTAATCCATCTCAATTTCCTTCATCACATTAGGCTGGAACAAGTTTCTCTACATATTTACTCAGTCTGGGATTCATATCCTTTACTTTGGTGAACATAATTTCACAACTTTAATTTTTTAATTAGATAAAGTATTTTAATCATTAGTAAATATATAAAAAAAATAGTTTGTGTCTAATAATTCAAATATATTGCCTAGTGATTTTTTAATCGGCGTTAGTTGAAATTATTTTTCAGTCAATTTATTAATATTTTTATGTTTGATTCAATCAAACTTTTTATTAATTTACATTAATTAAGATTATTTTTAATTCACATTTACCATAAATATTTTGTTGTCATATGTTAAGTTATCTTCTAATAATATTGGTTAATATTTTTTTTTTGGCTAACGTATCAACCAATGTAGGCTGAAAATCTTTCTTGAGTGACTAATAAAAAATAATTTTAATAACGGTGGATTGAAAGTTTTTCTTATCAACATTTTAATGACTTTGGATGAAAAATAATACATAACACAAGTGACATTGGCAAAACAATCTCTGTAACTAATGTAGATTATATCAGTTGCATTGGCTACTACTTAACCAATGTAGATTGAAAATAAATCTAATATAAATTGATAAAGAAAAAACAATTCCAGCAATATTAATAGAAAAATAACTCATTTTTACATTGACAGAAACTTATATTGATTAGAAAATAGTTCTATTATAAAAAATGTTTAGATTGACATTAATTAAAATATAATCTTGTCAACATTCGACATGATCTCTATCAAGATCAACTCAATGATGTGTTAGTTAGTAAAGGTCAAAATGACAATATTCTAAACGAAACCAAATCTTAAAAATAATAAAATAAAAAATATAGATCAAAGAAATAAAAGAACTTATTAGGAATTTAACCTTTTTTAAATATAATTTCAATTTTCATGATTTTAAGTAATTAAATTATTCCAATATTTTTTTTTAATTTTCATTTCAAACAATATATTTTATATGATAACTAGAATTACTCGAGCATGACAATAACATGATATTTTTCCATGCACCTTCAATCATTTTGTCTTGAACCTTTAATTTTTGAAAGTATTCTTAGTAAATAAGGTTATGTTTCTCTTCGTAAAAAACAAGTGTATGAAACTTATACTCTAATTTGTAGGCTTTAACGAATTTTGAAATTCATTAAAAGATTCAAAGAATTTTGAAATTCGCTGAAGATCTGAATGAATTTTAAAATTCGTTTAAAATCAAAACGAATTTTAAAAATTCGTTTTGATTTTAAACGAATTTTAAAATTCGTTAAAGTCTTTGAAAAATATTTCAACGGATTTTGAAATCTGTTGAAGTGTTAAAAAAATCTTTCAACAAATTTCAAAATTTATTGAAGAAAATTTTTCAACAAATTTGGAACTCTGTTGAAACTTTTAAAAAATTCTTCAACAAATTTCAAAATTGAAGCCTTCGAAAAATCATTCAATGAATTTCAAAATATGTTGAAGTCTTCAAAAAATTCTTCAATGAATTTTGAAATCTATTAAAGCACAAAAGATAGAGGTGTAGGATTTTTTGAATTGTAGAAAGAGAAAAGTTTTAAAAAAAATTACTTTAAATTAAGGTTTAATCATTTACCGAGTCCTTTTTTTGACTAGGAATATCAAATAGGTCCCTTAGTTTTTTTTCGTCTCAATTAGATTTTTATTTTTGCAAAATTGCTCTAAGTAGGCTCCTACCGTTAAATTGGGCTGACAGTGTTAAAATCTTGTTGAGGTGACATGCTGATGTTAGTTTTTTACATGAAGTGACAAGTTGTTAGATAGTTATACCCCGACGTGAATTTTTGTTTTTTTAAAATTAAAAAATCGAGAGAAGTTAATTGAACTTAATTGTTTCTAAAAATTAGGGATTTCCACCTTGCACAAGCCACCATTAACACCATTCAGCCTCCATCTTCATCACCCTCACAACCAAAACTGCAAAAACCCAGAAAACTAGAAAGCCATTGTCAAACTCGCCTTTTTCCACCAGAATCGCGAAACTTAGTTTGTATCACCATGAAAATTACCACAACAACCTAAATCGAAACCACGAATCCAACGTCCACCTTCACCCGAACCACTGAAACGCAACAATCCAAAAGCTTGAACCCAATCTCCAAAAACCCGATTCACGCTGCCACATAGTCACGCCTCCTCCATGGCAATCTGTAGAAAATCCCCAAATCACGATTCACAACAACCATATTCTCACCACAATAGAACCCCAAATTGCACAGCCATAGGACCATTACATGCGAGTACTCCATTGAGCATCTTCGCAGCATCACCACCATTGTCAATCTTCCTACTAACGCAATCCAGAATCATGCAACCATCTTCTCCAGGGAACCCTTATGTCTTCTCCTTCTAAAAACAGAAGCCACATAAAACACAAAATCCCCAATGTCCATCGCGAGCTGCAGCGTTGTGAGCATTCACATTGATCAACCATGACCCAAATCGCGCTACCATTGTGAGTTACCTGCAGGAGAACCATATTCGAACCACCAAGTGAAACCCATAAACCCAAATCGCAGCTCTACCAAGATGCAGAAACCACTTGCGAGAACGCCTTCATCTTCTTAACTTCGAACGACACAAGGTCTCACACCTCACCAAAATGGCTAAAGTCCAATTTTCTTCGAAACCCCATGCTCAATTTCAAACTATTATACACCTTAATTTGTACTTTCTCTAATTGATTCCCAATTCGAACAAACTCACATTCTTTTTGCCAATGAACCTTAATTCGAAAAAATACTCAATTTTCCTCAATTTCTTTTCGTAATTCCTATTTCGAAGAAAATGGCCGAGTTTAATTAAATTTTCCCCAATTTCTTTAATTAAAAAATATTAATTTTCACATCACAATCATCTTATTAACATATTACCTAAACCACGTAATTTAAAAACGCACCATTAGCACGTCATCTATACGTCAGTCTAACGGTATTGCTCTAATTTAACAACAAACCTCTAATTATACCAATTTTACAAAAATTAGAACTAAATTAAAACGAAAAAAGTAAAAGACCTATTTAAAATTCGCATAAAAAAAGACTTGCAAAATGAATAAACCTTAAATTAATTTTTTTTTACAGAAGACAATTTTGGGATTTTAAAAAAATTTGGTAATACAAAAAGGAAATAGTTGGAGGTGTAGAGAGAAATGTTCCCACGATAGTTGTTTATTTTTGTTTTTTAAATTTGTATTAAAAAAATTTATACAATTATTATTATATTTAAATAAATTATTTGTTTATATAATTACATTTCAGTATAATAATTATGTATAATTACAAATATTATATTTAAATAAAGAGTTAAATAATATGAAAAATATTAAATAATTAATTATAGGTTTTTCTTATAAAAAATTAATTAAAAACCAATAATATTATTTTAATATTGAATTTTCATGTTAAAGTAATAGGTTATTAAAAATACCACTAATAATACCACTAGATTATATTAATAATAATAATAATAATATTATTAATAATAATATTATTAACAATAATAATAAAAGATTAAAAAATAATATTTAGATATCAATCTGTTAGTAAAACAATATTAATATTATTATATGATTAAAGTTTATAATTAAACTTTTGAGTTATATATTATATTAAAATAATATATATATTTATGAATGATAACATTAATATTAAGGAATAATATTTGGATTCATAAGTGAGTCATCATCAAATAGTTATGTAAATGAATTGATCGATCATGAATCATCACAATTAATCTTAATGTTGATCAACTTAGATAAAATGTGATTATCCACTATTGGTCGTAATTAGGTCGTTGTTAATTAAAAGCTCACTCCAAAACCTATAAATATAGGTTTGAGGTAATAAGGTATGTGATCTGCATTTACTATATTATTATTGTCTGAACTGTCAATGTTAAACTGACTTTGGCATCAAAAGGCCTTTTAAAGGTACCCTTCGAGAGATTTAGATAAACGACATTAGTCTTCTCTTTTCAGATTAATTTTAGGAAATATCTTTTTGGCTTCTGTTTTCATTGTCCTCTAGAATTGGGCCCATGTTTTCAGTGGGCTTGATAAAATCTTTCTTTGGACGACTTCTATTATCTACTTACTGACCTGCTTAGTCATGTTACAATCGACCTTCATGACTTGGGAAGGAGAGGTTCCTAAGGAGTAAAGTTGCATTAGCCTATCAAAGGAAGTTTGAGTATCGTTTGGGGACCCGGTTTTTTGGGTCCAGATCTAAGATGTCATTATCGGGCACAACTTCAACAACTTGACAATATTGGCTGAGCTTGCCTCATAGTTGGGTAAGCTCCATATTGTACGTTTCTCTGTCTAAGGAAGTGTAGCATCTGTGGTAGGTTGACACACTTTGGTGGCGTTGGTCACCATGGGCATGGTGAGAACACCCTTTGGCTCCTGTCGCTTTATGCTCGGTTGACTTTTTCCAATCTTCTTAAGCTCAACGCCAAGAGGGACACAAATCTCGTCAAATTAGCCGGTTGTCCCTTGTTTGGGTGTTACATTAGTCCTATTTTTGGAGATCATGGTAAGGTTGGAGGGGTAACCCTTTATTCTCGAGGTCGATCATTCATTGTTGAAGTCCACGCAGGTCAGCCTACTACTGGTGTGGTGGGCCTCGAGCATAGCGTCGTGCTATCTATTGTTCATCTTGTTGTTGAATGAGCGTTAACTTTGATGTTGTATGTTCGTCATTGGGTAGTTGCGTGTGGTGACCATGGGAATGTGAGGACGAGAAAGTGTTTTGCTGGGCCCCATGGTGGGCACCAATGTTTTTTCCTGGATCTTGAGCGTGGACCTTTGGAGAAGTGGTGAGATCTTAACTTGCGTGTGGTGACCATGGGAATGTGAGGACGAGAAAGCGTTTTGCTAGGCCCCATGGTGGGCACCAATGTTTTTTCCTGGATCTTGAGTGTGGACCTTTGGAGAAGTGGTGAGATCTTAACGGTGGTCTGATTGTTCCTTTTGTATGGAAATGGCCTCCTTGTTGTTGAGAAGGGGAATATCCACTTATAAGGACTCTTCAATGCTCAAGTCAATAAGAGAGTTAAGATCTATAAGAGTGGGAGTGATTATGAAGTGGGTATTCCTTGGGGATAGTAGTTGTATTTATAGGATCAACATGAGTCATGAGCCTATATTCCTATTAGAATAATACTTACCTGTGGAGTATAATAACAATATAATAAATAGTAAGATAATGGTAAATAATAAATAATGTACCAAGCTATCGAGATTTAGTTATAATATATAAATATGTCTCAAATAAGTGTAGGTTTGAACTTCTTTATAATTAAGAGGCTTAAAAGACCTTATCGGACCACATTACTTAATATGCCTATTGGACTTGGTAGGAATACATCAAATGTTTATCTCTAAAAAACATGCATAGTGTGTTATTATAATACTTTTACACAAGATGTCTTAAGGGGTGTTACAAGTCTTAACTAGAGATAAAGACTAATTTATAATATATAAATGTGTGCAAACTTTATCTTGCAACTCAATTTTGTATTTAAGGTTGAGTTAGAGTTAAACTTTATTTCTTAACATGGTATGAAAGTATGGATTAAAGCATAATAATGAAATTTATTGTTTGTTAGGTCTATTGTTACACACGTTACATGTCTTAGTGTAAGGGGGTGTGTTTGAAGGCTTTCATCAACTAAAGATAAAAGCAATTTATAATATATAAATAGATACAAACTTCATCTTAGAAATCAATTTTGTACTTTTGAATTAGACTTAAATTCAACTTCTTAACATATCCTTACACATTAATAAAAGAATTAAAGAGTTTTTATTCACTTCGCTTAAAGAAAATGTCTCTATTTCCACTTTTTATCTTGAAAGAAAATCTTTAATAAAAGCTTAATTCACCGTACAAAAATATTCATAAGAAAATATACTATATCATCTTATGAGAAAATATTACATCAGAAAAAATCTCTTTAACAACTCTTTTTTGACAACTTTTTGATAAGTGACAGTTTATGATTGGTCCGTTTCAAATATTTTTTTAAAGATAAATTCAAACATACCAATAAAATGATGACACGTATCCTGTTGTCAAAAAGTTGTTAAAAAAGAGTTGTCAAAGTATCATTGTCGTATTACATCATCATTAAGTTTTATAGATTACTCAAACTTACCAATAATTATGTAGATGAGGACAAAGTACATATTTATCTTCGTTCCCGTACCTAGATGAAAAAAAGAAATCTTATTTGTATACATATTCATACCTATTCAATACATAAATTTTATGTCAAAACGGAAATGTTTGAACAATGTTTGCGAGGACAATTTCTTTTTTCTGTCATCTTTATCTACTATATACTCTACACCTTAACTATATACATTATATTTTGAATATAAAAAATTAGTATAAATTTATTTTTATACATAAAAAGTTTTCTTAAAAAAATTGTTGAAAGTAAACTTTAAAATAAAGATAAAATAATAATAATTGGAGACGTGGTCGAATACGAATTTTAATTGCGATGATATTGGAATGTAATTTAAAATAAATAAAATAAAATACTAAGAAATTAAGAAAAACGAGAATCTCATTCTTTATTTTATTTAATTTATATTTTGAAAACGATTAAAAATATAATCCTAACGAAGAAAATATTTTTTGTAATAGGAAAAAGTTTAGAGTTTATGATTGAAATCTAATTTTTTTTAGCTTGCTTTTGTTTTACGTCTTATAATCAACAATTAATCCTTTTGAATATTAAACCAGCTACTAAAAATAAATTTATGCACATATCATCAACAGTGATTCTTTAAATCATTCAAATAAATCTTAAATATCTAACATGTTTTAACATAAAACTTATTTCATCATATAACTTATTACACTGAACTTACCTAATTTTGACATTTTAGTTTAAACACCAGAACCTATATATATATATATATATATATATATATATATATATATATATATATATATATATATATATATATATATATATATATGGTTTCCTTCTTCCTTATTTAAGCAAGAAAAAAAAATCATTTCATTTCTTATTTTCCTTTCACAAATCTATCTTTTCTTCAAATATTTTTGTTCTCTCATTTTTTCTTTGCATTCAGCTGAAACAGAAGTATTAGACAATTAGCTTTGAGTTTTACTCACTCATGGTACAGTTCAGATGAACTTATATAGAGATGAGATGGAGCTTCATAGAGATAAGTTAAACTCACAAAACAGAAAATTACCATTTTTAATGCATTGATTTCATACCACAATGCTACCTTAATTTGCTATATACATGCTCATAAACTTTTCTACAAATCCACTTCATCAACATGCAAAACACTTCAATTAGAGGGAGGAGTTTCATGCTTGAACAGTTGAATACCTGCAAATTTGGCTACAACACATTAATATTATTGTTTGGGTGTGGAAGGATTCAGGAAGAGGAACAACCCTACACAAGAATACATCATTAAAGAAGTCTTTGAAGTTTGGGTTTAGTAAATTATTCTACAGGATCATGAAATTTAATAAATATGTAACAACGTCAAGAGAAGCTTCAAAACCCTACTTTAAAAAAAGAAAACACAGATTTCTATTCTCCGGTTTCCCTTTTCACCGACCCCAAAAAACACAATTATCCACTACGTCAATCTCGAATTAGTGTTACACTAGTTGCAACTTATCTCACCGGAAAACACTTCGTCATCGCCGGAAAGTTCTCTGTACCTTGACGGAGAAATATCAATCTCAATCAAATTCTCTTCATCGAAATGAAACTCCATGCCCCTCTTCCTCTTGAATCCATCAAGTGCTATCTCAATCAACCCTTCTCTGTCTTCTTCTTCCTCCTCTTCTTCTCCTTCTTGGCCCCACCTGAACTCAACGTCCTCCGGCGAGTCCCAATCTCCGATCGCCGGAAAATCACTATCCGATTCGCTATCCGAATCCGATTCTGGGTAAAACCGCGACAACGAAGGGTACCTTACAAAACCCACGTTCTCGTTTGCATCATCACCTGCTTCTTCACCTTCACCATACTCCTCGTATATCACCTCCAACGGCGCTTTCACGTTCCACTCCTTAAAACACGAACTTGGCTCAAAACCCACGTCGAAATCGGCCTCTGTTTCCGAATGAACCCGTTGGTGCACTTGTTCTGTCGTCTCTGTTTCGTTGGGTTGGATCGGGGTCGAACTCTGTTTCTCTCCCCTGCATTTTCTTCCTCTGTTTTCTTCATAAATGATGGATGGTTCGTCGTGCTTCCTTTGATTTTCCCTCGTATCGTGTCGTGACTTCTGAATTGCACCGAGGCGGAGAATGGAGAGAAGGAGAATCGAAGTGAGAATGAGAACCGGCGATAACACTACCTTCAAGAAAAGGTTCGGCAAGTAGAGGAAAACCAAGGTACAAAACGTGACGACGCAATGAAACAGGGGATCCGAAGAGAACACGGACAGAAAGGACACTGTTTGTTCACATAGAAGGTTGAAGAAGTTATGAAGGCACAAGGAAGAAACGAACTTCAACTCCAAGAGAAAGTTAGTTTCATCCATTGTTTTTTTTTTTTTTTTCTTTTTTCTCTTCTGGTTACCTATGATTGAGAGGGGAATGAAAATAGAAAAATGAAGGGCATGATGGAAGAGAAAGCATGAAGCTTTAGGCAGGCAGTGTTTGGATGATAAGAAAAAGGAGAAGGAATTGATGGGATTTAAAGGGCCACCACCATGCATAAGGGCTTAAGAAAGAGTGTTCTTGTGGGGTTTATGGCGTGAGAAGAAGGCATGGAATAATAAAGCTAATGGGTTGTGGACCTAGAAGGACAGGGTACACTGACCTAAACGATCTTGTGTGCACCAAAAACATTATAAAATTGGTTTTACTTTTGCCTTAACTAAAGAATTATCATTTAATTCATATTTTACTGTATGACTGAAGAAAAAACAATTATCTACTCTTAATCAATTAGTTAAAAATAGTTGTTTATTGGTAATGAGTGAAACTCCATTTTAATATATATTAATATATGTTTGAGAGAAAAATTACATAACTAATTATGAATATTTATTTTCTATTAAATATTATTATTATTTAAAGTCATTCATTTTGTGTCAGAATGTTTTTGATAAATATTTTTCCATATTCTTTGGACAAAAAAGGAAAGAAAGCGAATAAAACAATTTGAATAATGAAAAATTGTGACATCCCCAATATATATAACCAACATACATAATATGGTAGTCCACAAATATAATATAGGAGAACAGTTTAAAGTTAAACTTGTAATTAAGTGCGAGATTACAGTCGTCCAAAAGATTATTAGAATTTAAACTTTAAGTAATAGAAGTCTAAGTTTAAAACTTAAACATAAAGAGTATTTCAAAATACATAGAATGACTAAGAAACTCTTAGGAAGACTAGGCTGCGACATCGTCGCCCTCCAGGACCTGTTCCAGGGACACCTCCTCAACATCTGCTCAAATTCAAGTGGATGATCATTGCAAAAAAAACATACACAAGCAGCACACAACACAGAAACAAGGGTGAGCTAGATATAAAAATCATGTCATCAGTCACACACAACATGCAAAGTTCATTCAAAACATACTAAATGACACTACGAGACTTGTTACATTATAAACCGACTCCTCCGGACTATAATGATTGTCGAGCTATGGCAGGTTGTGCACTCGTGGTGGCATCTACTGCTTTGCAAAGTCATTGCCAATGGGTTTCCCCCTACCATACTCACGAGGTTAGTTTGTACCGCGCCTTGGAGTATACTGAGAGCATCCAAGACTAAGACCTCCTGCTACTACTCACGACATGATTCAATCCGCTCTACTTGAGAATGATTGGTCATTGTAGTTTCAGGATAACCCCCAATACTAAGCTTCCATGCAAACCATTCTACACACTACTAGGGCACCACCATGTATCCTCTCCTTGACGATCATGGAATTACGTCCATGAACCTTACTTGTTACATTCAACCACCAGAAACACCACATACAATCTCATACTTTCAATCACACAATGTTACTACCATCATACAATGCATTTCAACCAGTACACACGCTTAACTCAGCAAAAACAAGAGCAAAGGATGAAATCTAGACCCAGGGGATTTGCACAACGCACCTCATTTCACAAGGCGAGACAGAGCTAATTCGCATAATGCACACTATAATTCGCAGGGTGAATTATCAAACCAAAAATCCCAATTTCTCCCAGTCGCATAGCGACAATGATTCGCTATGTGAATCACTAGAAAAAGAGCATCATCCATAGGGTCTCGCTATGCGAAACAATTCACATAGCGAGACTGCATAATCTACATAACATAATTCTGCAGATTTCAAGCATCTCATACCCTCTAATTCCACTCGCTTTCCTCAACTTCTAACACTTCAATTTTGAAATTCAGGCCTAAGTAAACTCGTATGGATGTTCCTAGACTCTCCTGCTATGATTCTAAAAGGATTAAGACTCAATTCTTGTCCTGAAACACTATATTATTCCACTAGATGACCTAAATTGAATTCTCCTACCATGAACACATTTTTAACCAGTTTAATGCACCTAACAAGTCACAAATGACTTGTCTAAGATGTCTTAACAGTACAATTATGCCAATGACCCCTAAATCTAAATTTCACTACCTTACTTCCTCTAAACAGGACCTAAAACCTTACCAGTTCCTTTCACCTTTTCAACACAACCATCATAACAGGATTTACACTCTCACAACAACATAATCACAGCAGCATAGTTCCTCCAAATTAAATCACAACATCAATTCACAGTCATATTTACTCATACAAAGGCATACAACACAGGGTCACTCTAAGACACAAGTTGGTCATCAAACAACAAATTATTAGGAATTTCAACACATGTACAAATCATACAATCATAGAAAAAATATCTAGCACCCCTTACCTTGCGGTTGAGTAGTATAGCTTGCTAACACACTCTAAACCGGACCCTACATAACGAAGACTCAATCAGGCCTACAGATAACCACATTGGTGATGGAAGACAGCTCTTAGAGCCAATTTTTTAAACAAAAATATGAAGAGGGATTCTTCTAGTTGCATGCAGCCAGTAGAGTGACATCCCCTAAGTTTCAAAAACAGTGGAGAAGTGGGGGAAACTACTTACCGGTCCGATTGGAGAAAACAATCGGTGAGACTCGAAGCTCTTGTCGTCAGGAGTGCTTAGGTACCACCTAAACAGACATACAATGAATTACTGAGAAACAGTGATAGAGAGAAGGCAGAAAGAATGGTGAGTGTGAGTTCTAGAGTGAGGAATGTTCTTAAAAGAATGACCCTTTGCTTTAGAAAATCCAACAACAAAACTAAAGACCGATTTCTTTTTAATAATTGTCCCATCCCTTTATTCTTAATACAATTTTCATCCCATTTTCCTTTAATATAATTATATATACATTTTTAAGTTCTTACAAAAATCATTAAAAAGTTTAGTCAATCTACAAGACAACTTTAAATGTTTTAAGTAAAATATCTCAATCCAAACTCACTTATAAAAACTAATCTTAAATTATGAAAAGTTTTTAAAATTTTGAAACTTTTAAAAGAATTTATTAAAGGTTATTTTCATAAAAGAATTTAGGAGGAAGGTGATTGAAAAAGTGTCTAATTTGATAGAGTGATCCATATCCATGCAATGGAAGACGTTAATTTAGAGTGGAAATGGCGTTAAGATGTTGAGCACTTGTAGTTGTATTTCACTTTTCGGAATGAGAAACTTCACCTGGCATGAGATGCAGGTTCGACTATTCTTTTAGGGTAAGTCGGTCAATAAGTACTCACATCTATCAATTACTTTCTCATGTTTCCCGTTTTTCTCAAATACATAATTTCTTTACCTTCATTTAATATTATTTTTTTTCTTTTTCAAAAAATACAAAAAATTATTATTTTAAAACCATTTTATTCTTATCATGTGTGAAATAAATGTCAATATATATCATATTATCTTTACTTTTTTTTCTTCCTTCTCTCCACCCATGAACATATATAACTTACGTGGAAAGATGCTAAAACCTAACCACCATTAGTTTTCCTTTCTTTTCATTCATTTTTTCAATAAAAATAATATTTTCTTAATAACACGGTGGTAATTGATTACTCATTTAATTCAAAAATTTGGATTATAACGTCAAGTAAGTTGTCACCGGTTTCTCACTAAGTTATTTTAGAATAGAAAAAAAGTGAGAATAAAAATTAAAATTAGTTTTTACAAGTTAAAACTAGTATTTATAATTTATATAAATTTTTATTTTCTTTTAACTTAACTTATGAAAAAAAAAATTATTTTATTTTAAGAGTACCTGTAAAGAAATCTACCTAACATCCTTTTGGGTCTTTAAGTGTGTCTGAACATTAAGTAGTATTTTTTCTCTTTTATCTGTTTTTAAAATAACGTAATACTATAATATATATATATATATATATATATATATATATATATATATATATATATATATATATTATAACGAACATTTAAAATTTTTACGTACATACACTCGTAACAATAGTTTTACAATATTAGTCAATTACAAATTATTATTAATATAACTTTTAAATTAGTTATTGTGAAAGTGATGATATAAAGTGTCATTTAATTTTTTCATTTGTACTCAAGTGAGACTTTTAATTTATATTTGAATTTTTAAATGTCTTTTTTATTATTAGTGTGAGTTGAATTTTATCTCAAATTTTTATCATAATATGACGTACTTGTCTCATTCATTTTGTTCTAAAACACTTCCATTGACAACCTTAAGCCTATGTTCGTTTGGAGTCATGGTACTGTTTACTAAGATTAGCACGGATGGATTTGAGACTGAAACGTTGTTCGCTTGTACTGATTTGCAAAGACGGAAAAGCGACGATTTGCGAGATTATACTGTTTTAAGCATCTCGCTATTTTGGTAAGATTTGCGATG
>NC_028357.1:36399234-36400425 GCF_000741045.1 Vigna radiata var. radiata
AATATAACACTAACAAATAACATTTTATATTATTTTAATAACTAGGGACATTTTGGTAATCTTTAATTTCTACCAATTAAACAAATGTTTTAAATTTATCACATCAATCAAATCTCACTAATTCTCACAAACTTTACTCTCAAATCCACTCTCAATTACCCACAAATCCACTAAAAAAAACAACAAAAATATTACCCTCAAATCCACTCAAATTCATTCAAATCATCTCTCCCAAATCTTCACATCCGAACACAGCCTAAGTGTGATTGGGTCTTACCACATATATAAATGTCTCTGGCGGAGACACGTAGATAAATAATTGATTTTTTTAATTGTTAATTTTTTAAACATGAGTTTCTATATAAAAAATTTAATATACTTTCATAGTAAAACTTTGAAACTTAAAAGATTTCTATATTTTAATTTTTTTTATGTATTATTCAATTTTTTCATTTATATTTAATGTGAGAATTTGAAAATACTAACAAATATATTATTTTATTTTAATACCAACAAATTCGTGATTGTGAATATTATGTATTATTTAGTTATATACTCACTAATTTATTTGTTTATTTAAGCGCACATGTTCTATTAGTACATGATTATTTAGTAAAATAATTAGTTAATTAAAAATAGACGATATATTATGGGTACTATCATTTTCTGACCTTTTTGTAGAGAAACGCATGTCGTTTTTCTCCTTTTTCATCCACTATCATGATAAAGAGATCTATGATTTGTAATATTATCTTTCACTCGTTTAGATTTTTTTAATTTATTTTGTTCGTTACTTCAATTCGTTATGTATCCAATTAATTCGACGGGGTGGCACGAAAGTACGCCAGACGTTATAAATAACCAAATTAAAATGGTTCCATAATTCTATATAAATTTAGTAAAAGTAATTTACAAATAAAACAGTTTACTGTCATATCAATTATTTGTTTATGAACATAATTCAACAATAATATCGATATACAAATATCCTTTTATTTTTACAGTTAAATGTTATTATTTCAAAAATTATATCCAGATGTAGTTTTTTCATTTTCTAATTATATAGAAATTATATTCATTAAAATGTGGCTAGTTTACCAAATAGTTTTGAAGTATAAATGTCCAACAGATATTAAAATAATACATATATATTTTGTAATTCTCATATATATATATATATATATATGGGGT
>NC_028357.1:36401010-36412117 GCF_000741045.1 Vigna radiata var. radiata
CATCTTCAATTGGGTTGAGATAAGAGAAAAAATGTTGGAATGATGACAGAGAAAATGTTGAGATGAGAGAGAAAATATCTGTGATGACAAAGGGTTTCTGATTTTTTTTTTTCAATTGGGGCAACAGTAGGGATGACAGAGAAAATGTTGGAATGAGAGAGATGACAGAGAAAATGTTGGAGTGAGAGAGATGAGAAAGAAAGGGTTGAGAGGAATGAGGGAGGTGAGTAAGGGTTTGGGGGTTTCTTTTTTTTTTTTTTAGTTTTGAGAATGAAAATTATTTAAATATCCTTGACCTTAAAACTTGAATCCATGATAAATGAGGATACTTTTGTCTACTATCCGGTACACATTGTTAAAAACGTACCAACTGAAAAACAGGCGCGTGTTAACAAACCCCTATATATATATTACAAAATATTTTGACAACACTAATACAAATGGTAAAATTCTTCATTTGTATTTTACAAATGGAATAATTAAGTTATAATTTGTTTGTTTGAAATAATAGACAAAATTAAGGTTGTTAGTAACAAATATTTTGCTGTGGATAAATATTTTTAATTTTTTTCTATTGATGAAATTTACCAATTGTGTTTTTAACAAAAAGCAATTAATTTAAAAATAAAAAATAATTAATCATGATATTAATTAAATTAGAAACTATTTTATAAATAAAAAAATATTCGTATATAAAATAGTCTCTATTATTTAATAAAATTTATAATTGATTTGCAGTCTAAGTTAATCTTAACATTAATTACCAATGTTTCATTTACTTGTTATTATTTAATTTTAATTATTATTTTTTGTTTAAATTGATTGTTTTATAATAATTTTCTTATAGTGTAATAAAGTTAATTAAGTAAAACAAATTATCATTATTAACGAATTTTGACTGTCTAACTACAATTTTCTCTAATAGTTTTTTTTTAATAAGCTAATTTAAACTAAAATTGACCAAACTCAAACTCCAAACCAATTCAACATATTAAACCATATTCCATGGTCTTCTAATTCAAAAGAAGTCTAACTTCAATCCACAACATTCGTACAATTTCGACACATCTAAATTAATTTAATTTACTAGATGTAAGTTAATGACTCCTCTTATATGAAGGCAATTTATCATATAAGAAAAATGTCTTCCAATATCAAAAGCTTTAATGTAGGTCATAAATTTTTGCCAACTTGAGCCTTATATATTATTTTTCTTCAATTGATTACACCTTTCCGATGTAAAAAGAAAAAAATAGAATTAATTACACACGGAATATAAAAACTTACCTTAATTATGATTTTGATTGAGAAATCTTAATAGTAATTGAATTTCTGAGGTAAAAATCCTATGGAATGATGGAGATATACAATAGTGGTTTGTTAGTAACAATCAAAGTGTTACCTTTACAAAAATGATGTCTCGCTTTTTTGTCATATACTTTTGTGTGACAAAACCTTTTATCAAATAGCAATGTTCATTATGGGCACAACTTCTGTCTCCTTTTTGTAGTGGGATGGAGATGTCTTTGTTGAGTGATTATTAATTAGATATTATAAGGAAAAAGTTGGATTGGAAGTCCCTATTTATAGGAATACTTTTATGTGTTTTGGATGAGAGGTTGCATTTGCTGACTTTCTTCATCTATGGACATGTCCATCTCAATAATCATCAATTAATAGATCCATAAATTAGGGAGAAATAAAGAATTTTAATATCTTTTATGCTTAAATATGCATCACAAATATGTACTACTTTTCTGTGAAATATATATTCCAATACTACCTTCCACACTTGTCCTTGCTTACGTAAAAAAAATATTAACTTTTATGTTTAATTAACTTATAAGTTTCTCAAAAATTTGGATATGTTTAATTGAGTTTTGTTAAATTTGGTGATCTATTGAGTAATTAAACATTTTATACTTTTTTTATTGAATTATTGTTATCTAATATTTCTGTTAAATAGATTATATGACGGTTATTTTTACACTTGTTAATTTGACTTATAATTCATAAATAAGTTTAATCTATTTTTTAATAAACACATTTCTAGATTATCAATTAAGAAGATAAAAGTAAAAAGTCTCAACCTTTAAATTGTCTTTTAAAGTGGATTAAACCAAAGTAGACTTGATCTATTACAAAATTTTAATTAACCCCTAATACATTTAAACTAGGTCAAAGGTCGAACTAAGTTGTCTTGACTTCGAGATTGACTTGAGTTTGTCCAAACCGAAGCTTGAGTCAAGTCAACCCATACTAAAAGTTGAATAGAGACGGCTCAAATCAAAGTACGAGAAGATGAGATTGCCAAGTTGAAGGTCAATACAAGCAGCCTTGGGTCAAAGGTTGAGATAGGTAAACCGTAACAAAAAATCCAAACATGCTGACATTGCCCAAAGATCGAGACATGTCTGCCCTACCGAAAGTGGTGACAGACTAGCCTAGACCAAAAGTCTAAAAGGATTGGCCTGAGCAAAATGTCAAGACGTTTTGACTTCAGTTGAAAGTTGAGATAGACTATTTGGTGTCGAAATTTGAGAACGTCCAACTCAAATGGAGGATAAGGTGAGTCGGCCATAATGAATCAAGTCAACCTAGATCCATAGTCAAGCTGAGTTTACCCATGCCCATATAATAAAAGAGTTGTATATTTTTACTACTGAAATTTATGACGATTATTTAGTAGATTAAAAACACCATAAAAATCAATTAAGTTTATAGAATATTACTTAAAATATTAAAACTAGTGTTGGATCAAACGCTTACCAATAATTAAATGTTATAATGGTTAGTCAAGGTACAACTCTTTTTACTTAAGAGTGTAAAATCTAAGTAACATGATTTGATTGTGCTCGGCTCACTTGGCCTTTAGAAATCAAACTCATATAAACTTGACTCTAATACCAATTGTAGGATAGAACTGTTATAGCTGTTAGTCAGGACACAACTCTTTCTCCTTAATAGCGAAAAAAATTCAAGTGTCATTATTCGACTGTGACTGAACCATCTTAACCTCCACATAGAATGATTAATACCACCTTATAAAGATAATAATATGAATTAGTTATATATATATATATATATATATATATATATATATATATATTGTTTTTTTTTCACGTGTTGATATTATTAATATTAACATAATATTAATATATCACTATATTAATAATTCATTTATTGTAACAATTTATTGTGTTATCTTTTATTTAATAATTTTATCTTTCAACAAAAAGAATTGTATTTCTTTTAGCTGTTCTGATTTTTAATTAAACAATTTTGTTTTAAATAAATAAAATTTGTTTTAACACTGTACAATTATTATCTCCAACTACAAGACTTCTCCACTTTAACTAACTAACACATATTTTCCTTTAATTTTTAAATCACTCTTTTAAAATTATACTCTTTTTTTTTTTCTAAAATAATATTATTTAAATTAGAAAAAATACAGATATACAGCTACATGTTTGACGACAAAATTAGAACATATACTGAAGTAGCTTTTTACCATAATTATTTTTAACATGAAATTTAAAGATCTTCCATAACCTCGTATTGTTCAATTTATTTGGTTTATCATAATTATTGAAATATATTATATTTCAAAAATTATCAATAATTAAAAATTTCACAATAAGAAAATCTCTAAATAGTAATCAATATTAATAATAAAAAATATTTAATCATTATAATGATCAATTTAGACACAAATCTATAAACTAAAAATTATTTAATTAAAATAGTATCTAAATTGATCAATATTGGGAATTAATCTTTAAAATGGTCATTAACATTAGTTATCAAGGTTTTGATTATCATAAGATTAGTCTCTAAATTTGTCTTAATTGGAAACCAATTTAGAGACAAATTTTTTTAGCAGTCAAAACTTTGGTAGTTAATGTTGGTGACCAATTGAGAGATCAATTCACTATAATGACCAATTCAGAACCTATTTTAATTACTAATAATTTTTAATTTACAAACTGATATCTAAATTGGTCACTATCGATTAAATTTATTTTCATTAAAGTTGGACATTAGGAGTTTTCTTATAGTTTTCTCTTTAACATCTCATGTAATAGTGTAAAATTATTAAACAAGACATTATAAATGTAATAACAAGTCGGTACAACAAACATACAACTACTATATTACAGTCATTCAGAAAAGCATACACTAAGTATAGAGAGTTATATACACACTAATAGAAAACTAGAATTTTTAAAAAGAAAAAGATTTTACAACAAGGATAACATCCTAAACTAAGTTGTTGTCCTCACCCTGCATTGGATCATCTAGAACATTTTTATCTGCTCTCATAATTAAGGTGATCATTGCAAAGAAAAAAGCAAATAGACAAATAAGCACAGAAGAAAGGATAAGTTAATGTACCAAAAAGATGAATCATACAACACATATAAAGATATTAACACATAAACATTCATATCAACAAATCCTAACACATACAATCATTCATACTAGACTTGATAATCCGAATATATGTATTTCAGATTCTGACGAGTTATACACTTCTGGTGACCTTTCCTACTCTATAGAGTCATTGTCATTGGGTTTCATCCTATCACACACAAGGTTAGTTTGTTAACATCTTTGGCCAATGTAAAGTCCTTAGACTAGGACTTTGTGTTCCTCTCACCATATACCTCATCCTTCTTTACTTGAGATTGGATGATTATTAGAGTGAGATGATAACTCATAATACAAAATCCATATCAATACATACACTACTAAAATCACTACACGAAACTTTTCCTTGAAACTCCTTCCATAACATTTACCATACATACTCACAACCATGTTATCAATCCATAAAAAAAAATTATAAATACATATTAATCATACATCATATCCATGGCAATCTGTCTCAAACAAATCAAAACATCAGAAAATCACAACATATAAACGAATGCTCAAAAGTGGCGCTCAACATTAAACCTTTCGCAAAAGATGGCCCTCAACAACAGTCTTGGTGCTCAGTGCCAAACCTTTTGCAAAAGGTGGTGCTTAACGATGGTTTTGGCGCTTAGCAATAGTCCTAGTGCTCATTTCTATTCTTCTCACAGAATGAGACGGCACCTGTCTACCGCTCAACGACACCCTTCTGTTGCTCAACGACACCCCTTTGTTGCTCAACGACACCTCTTTGCTGCTCAATGACTGTAATTAAATTATTCCAGACCTATAGTGGAAAGTGGCGCTTAGTAGTGCACTGCCACTGCTTAACTGTGCACTATCACCGCTTAGGGCCAAAACATTCACAATTTATGGCGCTCAGTAGTACAAGTATGTTGCTCAACGTTTAGAGCTAAAATTCTTCCGGACCTACACAATGAATAAGCACTTCGTGCCAGCTTGCCACCGTTCAACGTGATATCAGATATCAACATATGAAAATTTAGTGATTTGTAAAAATGGAACCTATTCAACTTATCAAATTGGTATATTCCCTTCTTAATGCTTGATTCAAAAATAGTTTTTGATGTCAAAGCACATACTAATGGCTCAATTATTTCAATCCTCATTTTTGAAATTCAACTCAACTCAACCAAATCAACAAAACAACATTTAAAACAACCAACATCAGCAAATCAACCAATTTCAGACATATTAAACATGTGTTATTTAACACTATCAAAACATTTATACTTTAAAACAAGGTAATTAGCTTATCTAACTTGAGAGATAACCAAATAACTCAAAAACCCCAAAGCATCTTTTAAAGCACAAGAAACTCTATTTGCCCTTAAGAATCACACAAACACGATCATAACACATCATTAGGATTGTTGATCAATAGAGACTCTTAAAGAAAGCTTAGATTCCACATGTGAACTAAGACATTTCACATGCACAGAGAAACGTACAAACTAAGAAAAAAGACAGAAGACCAACTTACTCTATTGGGAAAATTGATTGGATGAAAGTTGATAGCTCGCCTCAAAGATCACCTAACGGTAATCTTCAAACAAATGCACAAAAGGTTAGAAACTCTAAAAAGAAGTGAAAGAGCTCTAGAGAAAAAAATTTAAAGAGATAATGTGATTTAAAATTATGAAACCCGTTTATAAAAATCTTATTTATACTTTTAACTTTTAATATTAAAATAATCAAGTCTTGTTATTTAATACATATTATCAATTTTAATGTTATCAATTTTAAAACATGATTAACAAGATTTTCTATGTAATTATTTCATTATATAATCTTCAGACAAGATCTTCGTAATTTTTCAACTTGTATCAAACACTTTACCCTACCAATAACTCATGTCAAATCAACACCAAAGAAATATTTAATAATGTTAATGCTTGAGAATTATTCAATTATAACGTTAATATTTTCACATACAATAATGGTGTTATTGTTGTAAGATAGCGTAAAGGCGATTAGGAAGTAAACTAGATCACAATGATAGAAAAAAAGTCATGCAAATTATATAACCAAGTAGTGGTTCCATTTAATCCAGGCAAAGAAGAATTGAACAAACTTTGAAGTTCCATAACTCTCATGTACAAAGATTCACTTATTATTAATGAATGACGTTATATATGTCAAATTTTTGGATTTTCTCGACCCTATTCAATCGCACCCTTTATGCTAAACATGTGACATTGAAATTTACCTTTCCATGACACCCTTTAAACTAATTCAAAATTGAAAATTGGTGTCGGTCCTAAGACCAACATACATTAAATAATGTTGGATTACTCTTGGTTTGATGCCAATTTCCAATTTGACATCTACTGTGAAGAAGTCCGACATCAATTTGTGTTTTAAAATTTCAGAAACAACGTGAGTGTCCTTGTATTTCTCTTTCTCATGAAACCTGCCTCGAAAGTGAAGAAGCAACGATGCCAAACTCCTAGGAAGAAGTTCTTCAACCCATTACACTTCATCTTGACATTGTGGTGTCCGTTAGGCTCAAGCTTTCATTCTCTCTGATGACATTTCATATTAAGGTTGGTGTTTAGTCATTGTTGTGTACTTTAAAGGTTGCATTTTTGGATTAATTTTGATTTTGTAAAATTCATTAAAAATAGTTAAAAAATTATTTTTCACTTAAATCTTTTTGTAAAGACTACTATTAGGTTCTATTTGAATGTAGAGTGTTTAACTCGGGGTATTGGTCAGAAATTCATAGTTGTGAAGATTTAATGATAAAAAACTTTAAATGTTCGTAACTTTTCTTATGGGCCTCGGATAAAGACGCTAAAAAATTAAAAGTTGTTAGAAATGGAGTGACAAATGCATCGGCCTGAAAGGAATTAAGGTTTTGAAAATTTTCACTAATTTTCAATACTTTTGAGCTAAGATAGTCATACTACTTAGAAAATTCTGAAAATTGTTGTGATTTATTCTTGGTTTGTATATTAATTTTTATAGTTTTAGTGAAAAAAAATATTGACAAATTTTATTTTTTTTAAAAACATCACAAATTACCGTTTGTTGTTTTTGCAACATGTGATAATTAACTTCTATTATAAATGCAATAAACATTAGTTGACGCTATTGAAGGATAATAAACATAGACAAACGTAAAAGTCCAAATATAAGATGTTAAAAAAAAATTGTGTTAACACATATAAGAAATCTCACATCACTTTCAACATAAAACTTTAAAACTTAATATTTATGAACTTTGTTTTTCTTATATAGCACTTAACTTTCTCATTTAATTCAAGATGAAACTTTATACTTGAATTCTCAACAAATAAATAAGAATGGAAGATTCCAGTCGCTATCCCATTTGCGATCACAAAAATGGGAACATGGATGTACGAGGATATCCCAACTTTGCTTCCAAGAAAGTAGAACATTGTTGAATTAATGTCACAATGTTAGCTAGATCTTCTTGGGAGATGTAACAAAGGATGAAGTAAAAAGAAGCAAGGGTTGGACAGAGTTAACTCATGACTTTTGTCTCCTAATTCATGCCCCTTGCGATCTTTGTTTTTCATCCTCCAAGTTGTCTTCGCAATAAGAGAAAGTTGTACGAGGGAAAGGACCTAGAAGGACAGAACAGTAGGTGAGTGTAATAATCTACTTGTTGGAAGGAAGCCCTGCCTCAAAGACAGAGTAGATGGATAGGTTGCCACATTAGTTGTCGTGGCTAACAGTTTATGTATCTTTTCAATGCTTTAAGCTATATGAAGGTGCTGGAGGGAACTTCACTTCCAAACCTTTAGTCACATGCTTTGGGACCCTTTTGCTTCTCAAAATCCAAGGTTAGATCTTCCGTTCTACGTTCTACAGGTAGTATTAGGGTTATTGAAAACATGCACATGCATGTCTAATCAAAAGGAAAAATTTCTTTAATAACTCTTTTTTAACAATTTTTTGATAACGCATACATGACACTTTGTAATTGGTCTGTTTCAAATATTTTTTTAGAATAAATTCAAACAAACTAATAAAATTGTGACACGTGTCCTGTTGTAAAAAAGTTGTTAAAAAAAAATTATTAAAATATTATTGTCGAATCAAAAACCATACACACGGACCCTCATCAACTTTCATGTATATTTTCTTTTTCGGACTGTGCATTTATGTGGTTTAAACGTGGCTTACTGTGTCCATCACCATGTCCATAAATGAGCCAAACTACGGCCAACATGTAGTAGGAAAAAGAAATAATGAAGGTGGACATAGGCATCACCTATTTGGATTGAAAAACAAATACACCAAATCATAGAGTAAATAAAACAGCATGCTATAGCGTAAAACATCCACCAAAATAAAAAACTTATTGTAATCTATATTTTAATTTAATGGGTTGATTTAAATTTTACATTAAAAATTAATAACCAAAGTTAGTTATTTGTTATACACAAATTATATTATATTTATAAAAGATTATATCAAATTTGTATTATAATTTTAAGTATATATGAAATCATGTATTTATTACTTACTAAAATACGATATCAAAATGTATTGTAATTTTTAAGAGTGAAATCATGTAATTTGTTTGAGTAAGAGATAACAATGAAATAATAATTGAAATTATTATTATTTGATAGATTTTAGCTGTAAAATATTTTACAATAATAAAAAAAATCAATTCAAACCGAAATGTAAAAAACTGTTTATCGTATTTATTTATTGTGTTTTGGTTCAAGTAATGTTTTAATAAAAATAAAACCAGATCATCAAGCAGCCGATACTCTCACCATATATATATATATATATATAAGCATGAGCACGTTGAAAAATATCGATTGAGTGAGACAAAGACAAAAGATAAATAAATACGGGTTAAATATGTTTTTACTTTCTTAACTTTCAATGAAAATTGGAATTAGTCTTTTTTCAAAATTTTTGCCTAATTTAGTCCACAAATTATAGAAATGTATGAATTTAGTTTTGCTAACTTTATTTTATGTTTCAAACGCGTTTCTCAATTAACATTGAAACAAAAATAGGTTAAATAGTGTAAACAACACAAATGCTACGTGCTTGAAACATCAAATAAACCTAATAAAATTTAATCAAAAGGACTAAATTCATATATGTTTAGTATATTATTTAATAAAATAAAATGTGTTAATTCCATTAACAATGAGGTATAATTATATTTTGAAAAAGTGAAATAGATTGAATATTTTGTTTAATGTTTATTAACTAAAGATTTAATACGAGAATTTATCATATAGTCATGAGTATCGTAAAAATAAAAGTTGTCGGTGTGTGTGGCTTTCTCTATAACATATGGTAAGTCAGTGACATATAACTATAGATGTATAATTAGTGGTGAATTTGAAATATAAGTCACTAGAATTTTCTCATCTTTAGTTCCCACTTCCATGGTTGGCAAGTGCTCTATTGCCACTGTTGTGTTGTCAGCGTCGTTGTGTCCATTTTGGTTGCATGGTTCAACCTTGCCCTATCATGTGATTTTCGTTGTCAATAACCGTGCATCTAAAGCTTTTGTTAGTAACGTATCAAAATAAATATTTATAAACTTATTATTATTTTAAGATTTAGAGATATAACTCACATTAGTGCTTTAGCGTTTGACTTTCATTCAGATTTTATTAATGTTATTTATTTTTCAAAAACACCTTTATTAAATTATGCTTTAAAAAATGGATCAGATGAACAATTAAACTCTTTAATTAATACAACAATTCCTAATAAGTATGTGTTGGGACCATAACTCATTTTTTCTTTAAGTTTTAATATTTTTAATTTGATTCCTCATCAAATTACATCAAATTAAAATATTGTTTAGTATTTTATGATATATATATATATATATATATATTATATGGGTTTGTTAACGCGCGTATTTTTTAATTGGTACATTTTAACAATGTGTACCGGATTATAGTAGACAAAAATACCCTCATATATTATGGATTCTAAGTTTTAAAGTCGAGGATATTTAAATAATTTTCATTCTCAAAACTAAAAAAAAGAAACCCCAAAACCCTTACTCACCTCTCTCAATCCTTTCTCTTTCATCTCTCTCACTCCAACTTTTTCTCTATCATCTTATGGTAGATCCAACTGAAAAAAAAAATTAAAAATACTCGTCGTTAAACAATTTACCTTTGTAAAGAGTTGAGTCATTGACATATTCGCCTTTAGGCAAAGGTTCATTTAAGATCTCTTCAATTTCATCATCTTCATTAACCTCTCTAATTTCATTATCTGCAATGTTCAATCGTCATCTTTTAAAAAACCTTCAAGTCAATTACCAATTCCTTCTAATGTCATTATGCTTGTCAAAATTAGATAAAATTAGATAAGACAAAAATTATAAAATGAAAACTCATTATAAAATCATTTTTTTGTAAGAAATTGTTTAATAGCGAGTGCTTTTTATTTTTTTTCAGGCGAATTACCAATTCCTTCATATGTCATTATGCTTGTGAAAATTAGATAAAATTAGATAAGACAAAAATTATAAAATAAAAACTAATTATAAAATCAATTTTTTTTGTAAGAAATCTCTTAACAACAAGTGTTTCTGGTTTTTTTAATTGGGGCTACAGTAGAGATGACAGAGAAAAGGTTGAAGTGAAAGAGATGAAAAAGAAAGAATTGAGAGGAATGAGAGAGGTGAGTAAGGGTTTGG
>NC_028357.1:36412192-36469380 GCF_000741045.1 Vigna radiata var. radiata
GGTGTACGCGCGTTAACAAACCCCATATATATATATATATATATATATATATATATATATATATATATATATATATATATATATATATATATATAATTTATATTAATTAGATCATCTTAATAAAATGGAAACACATACATATTCTTACAATCTTTATTGTTTTAACCATATTCAAAAGATTTCGTCCATTGATTACTTTCGCATAAGAAGCAAAAGCCTTCATTGCAACTAAACATATCAATGATCATTCATGCTTACATAACCAAATAAAATAACTCATCATGAAATGTATAAAATCGTTTTAATAACCATAATATACAAAGTGTACACTAGTGCAAAGTAGACTTTTTATAGGGACATTTTATATCGGTTGATATCTACTAGGTATAGAAAGTGTTGGCGACAATATGAGAAGTTTCTTTTATAGCAATTAGACCAAGAACTGATATATGAAGTGGTGAAGTAGCTAAACTGTAATAAATTATAATTTTTTTTTGTAACGGTTTCACACATAACAGGTATAAAAAGTCACTTTTCTTTATTAATTAGACTTAGAATCGGTATAAAAAAAATGTACGATGGTAAAATTATAATAAATTATAAACATTTTTCCATCTTCCTTTTACCCTTCACTTTCTCTTTTTTTTGTGCTTCTCTTTATCCTTCGTTTCTTACTCTCTACGTTCCAACTTGAGCCTCATTCACTAAAATTCTATTATGGCGTTTGTCGTTGCCCCTAGGTTTTCTTTATGTCATGGGATGTCGTGTTCGATGGTTGTTGCCCTTGGGGTAGGTCACTATGGTAGGTTAAGCCTCGTCATGGTGGGTCAAGCTTTCGTTCGTCTTTGTTGTTGTTGATTGCTCTTGCAATGCATTGCTAGTGTGTTGTGTTTTCATTGTTGCTTAGGCTGCAATGCGTGGTGGTGTGGTTGGTCACGCTCCTACTGTCGCGCTCAAGTTGTCGTGGTGTGGTAGGTCACTAACTTTAATCGTCCTGGTCGTGGTGTTTTGCTGAACATCTTGTTTTGCTTATAGGTAAGTTTCGAACATGTATTTACTGTGGTCATATTGTGTCAGTTAGAGATGTATTGTCCTCCATCATTCTTTGATATTATGGTGCACCTAATTATTCATCTAGTAAGAGAAGTTAAAATTTATGGTCCAATATTCTTACGATGGATGAACCTTATTGAGCGATACATGAAGGTATTAAAAACCAATGTAAAGAATCAATATCATCTTGAAGCATCAATTGTTGAAAGATATACTATTGAAGAAGTTATTGAATTATGTACAAATTACTTATAAGATGTTAAAGCTATTTGGGTCTTTATAAACCAAAACTCATCAACTAATAATCAGATTCATCCAATAATTCCATTAAAAATAACTAATAAAAACTAAAATTTAAATTATTTCTACCAAACCATGCAATATTTAATATAAAATATTAAAAAATAGATTTAAATTACAATAAAGTAAATGAAAATATAAAAAATGTAAATTATTATTAACCTATTTATCCTCTCATCATATCTTCATGCCTGCAAACAAAGGCCAAAGGCAAGACAATGACTGAAACTTATGACAATAGCTTTCTAATACTTGACAAAGTTATTTAGTCACCAAAACATGGTTATTAGAATGAAGTTGTGACCATCATCATCAATGAAAAATGATAAATTTCCTAACATATGTTTTGATACCATATATTATATTTTAAACTTAATTAGTCATTTGGTTCTAATTTTGATTGAAAATTTTAAATAAGTTTTTGTTTTTATTTTTGTTTCAATTAAATCTTAATTTTAAAAAAAAATAATTTAATTAGTTTTTTTTTTCATTATTACCGTCCTAGTGGCTTTAAAACATGTTACATGTTCGTAATTTTTTTTATTTTTTTATTTTTTATTTCTTGCAAAAAGAAAATGGTTGTCCTCTTGTTAGATATATGGCATATCGCATGACAGTGTTATAAGTCAATGTTGATGTCATAAATCACTCTCATAAGTTAGTGTCAATACTAACTATCATTTCTCATATTCAATTTTATTCTTATATGTCTTTTTTTAGTCAATTTAGTTTCAATTTTTTAGAAAATATCGTCTCTTTCAATTGGGACCAAATTTGTTATTTCTATAAATATTTTAATGATATTTGTATTAAAACTAATTTTTTAACACATTAAATTAAAACAATTGCATATTAACTTCCTTTATTATTATAACCATAATAATAATAATTAAAACTTAATTTGTAGATATTAATCATTTAAATTTTTGTATATATATTTATTCTTTAATTATATAATAAAATTGATTTTTTAACTTATTTTGATTTTAATTTTTTTTAAGTCAAACAAATGTTTATTATATACTTTATTTTATTTTAAGTCACGCCATACTTTATAATTTATCATATAAATACTATTATATTTATTAAATAAATATAAGTTTCATTCAAAAAATATATATTTAAAACTACTATGTTATCAATCCATATTTTTTTATAAAATTAAAAGTAACAATAGAATCTAACAGTACCATTAGAGTAGTTTAAAAAATATTAAGAAATATATAATTTAAAAGATAACTTTAATATAAATATCGTTATAAAATTTTTATAAATAATAAATTTGGCCCAATATGAGAAAAACAATATAACTCCATTTGAAAAAAAAAAAGTGTAATTGATTGAATAAAAAGAATATATAAAAGAAGTAAATTGAATATAAGATAATGAAATTTGATATTTATATTAACATGTGATACTCAAAATGACATGTGATATAATTTCTATCACATAACACTAACATTGTCATATTGACACATTACATAATGACACATGGATAACAAAAGTTTTATAAAAGAAAATTAAAAATATAAAAAAAAATATGAATTGATTGTGATATATCCTTAATAGTTAATGATACATTACTATCAAAAAGCACTTAATTAAATATTTTTTCAAAAATTAAGATTTAATTGAAACAAAAATAATAATACTTGAAAAGTTTCAACCAAAATTGTGATTAAATGACTAATTAAACTTATATTTTATTACCATTAAATAAATAAGTGTTAAATATATTTTTAATCTCTTAACTTTTCAGTAAAAATTGAAATTAGTTCATTTTTGAAATTTTGGACTAATTTAATCCTTCATCTTTAGAACAGCTTGAATTTCGTCATTTTAACCAAATTTTGTTAAATTTATGTGATGTTTCAAACGGTGTTTCTTAATTAATATTGAAACAAAAATGTGTCAAAGGATATAAAGAACTCAAATACTATCGCTTTTTAAACATTAAATAAATCTAATAAAATTTAGTTTAAAAGACTAAATCTAAGTATTTCTAAAATTAAAAGAATAAATTGGATTAAAGTTTTGAAAATGAACTGTTTCCAATTTTCGATTAAAATTATATTTAACCCAATAAATAAATAAAGATGTTAGATTCAAATATTATCTTTGGCCAATTGTTATGTCCTTATATTCTTATGGGAAAATAGACTAAACTTTTCTTGGAAGAGAAGGCAAATTCCTACACCCCATATTCGTTGAATATAAACTTTCTTTGCCCTTTCTTGATTGTATAAAGGCTTTTGGAATTTGGAGTTAGAAATGACTCATGAATTGTATAATTTAGAAAGTTTTTTATTGTATAGTTTAAAATTAATTTTTTACTTTTAAATTATATAATTTTTTAAAATGACTTCGGGGGATTTAAAATGATTAAGAAAAAATAGCTTTCAGATCACATAATTTGAAAACTATTTTTAGTTTCCAAATTATACAATCCTTAAAAATTACTCTTTAATTATATAATTTGGAAAAGGCAAAACAAGAATTTTAACATGCATGGAGGTGGAAGACAAAGTATGAAGAAGTGGGAAGAATTTGCCCGAAGAGAAAGCAAGATGGATGAGACTTGGGGACTTCTTATTGCACTCCATAGTTTTCTTGCTGCACCCCCAATTTTTTTCCTTTTTCTCATTTTGCCTCTCTAATAATATATTAAATAATTTAATATATAAAAAAAAAAAAAAACTTCTTTCATGCATGCATGTAATTCCGTTAACCGGATTATATAATGCGGTAAATGAAAAAATATATATTAAAATTTTTAAGATATTATTTGGACAAAATATGGAAAGAGGGAAAATTTGAACAAGAAAATTATCAGAAAGAAGCCCTATGAGACTTTGACCAAACAAGGTCCAAAATGCTAAAAGAAAGATATTAAAGAGATTCTTTTTGCACTTCCATAATTTCAACATGTACCTCATAAAAATTGCTGTAAAAAATAAAAAATATATTCCAGATTTGACAATGTGACATACATTTATATTCTAAATTGTGTAATTTAGTCTATAAAAAAACTGAATTATGCGTTATAAAATACAAAATAATATATATATTAAATTATATAATTTAAAATATAAATTTTTTATTTTAGATTACAAAATCCAAATATAAAGTGAGTGAATTGGAAGTACAGGAAGAAGCCCTGCATTGGATTGGTCTAAAATTAGCAGAATAATTCTGTCTCTTCTTTAGGATTGAGACTCTTATAGCAGCCTCTCATTATAATACGGATTTTGTGGTCTTTCAAACGACTTTCTACCTATCTTTATGGAACTTGTATTTTCAGAGAGTAATTTCTTTTTAGGTTCTCGAAAATTACTTTCAATTCTAATATATGGATTTCCGATATGATCAATTTTTCCCAGCTTATTTATTCTCTTGAATTAGAGCGTTAATTTTTAATTTGTCGTCTTAATCCAGTTTTTTTCCTTTTTCTTTTACAACTCTAATAATTAATTGGTGGATTTTGAGATTCAGTATATAGAATTTCGTAAGCGAGTAGAGATATATTGATTACAAGACTAAAGAAAAAATTTAATTAGGTAATAAGTCGTAATACTAATATTTTTCCTAGAGCATGTGATCTAAAATTAAATACATTAGTGACATTTATTCTATAATTCTTTCTTCTTCTCGTTAATATATATAATGTTTGTTAATAACAAGACTGAAAGATGAGATTTTTTGCATAAACAAACATATATACTATAATGTTCTTTAACCTACTGTATATGTTATTTGTTGTACATTATTCTTAATTAACATTACTGGTTCGTATACTTAATATCTCTTGTACAAATTTCTAACTTATGAGTAACCTATATCGAATTTTTTTTTTTTAAATTTCTCATGAAACTTTCAACATTTAAAGAAAATTAACTACCTTATTTTTTTAACTATCTATGGCATGTTACAATGCAAGAAAGCTCACCTAGTTGCTTAAGGATTCAATCAAATAAAAGGGTTCTGATAGCAATTTGTAGCGTTCCTTTCAATTGAATTGATCTTCTTATCTATTGCTTTCTTTCACCTATTATCAAGCATGGCTTCTTCAAATTTAAAATATTTTTCACCTACCAACAAACATATCACATATACCTCATCAATAAAATTATAAATCTCTCACAAACTCTAAGTTCTGGATTGCACAGGTTCATCTTCTTCACCAAAATATTTGTTAAAACTCTAACTATTTAACTCCAAGCTCCTTCCAACAATTTTTGAGCTCCTACCATCTATTTCTAAGCTCTCTCCTTCAGATCTTGAGCTTACAAATGATTGCTCCTTCATCCCGCTTCAAACACTTGTTTTGAATAATATTTAGCTCCAACTTATACATTTGGTTTTTCTTCATCTCTACCCGTGCAACCAAACGACCAAGTTTATCTCAAATAAAGTATAGTCCTCCATCAAAACCAAGTTACCCTTCTACATTATGTGACCCATGCTCAGTATGTTACTCTTAAGCTCAGGAATGTAATAAAGGTCTATTATTTCTCCAACTTGTCCATCCTTATGTAAATATCGGATTGTTCCATTTCCTTTCACTATCACCTTGAAGTTGTCTCCAAAAGATACATGTTTGGCCTCCACCTTGTTGAGTTCTTTGAATAAACTCTTATCTCCATACATATGATTACTTGCCCTTGTGTCCAGGTGCTAGACTGAGATTTTTGAGTAGCTCGACAACTCCACATGCTACAACTGGTAGATATTAGTACAAAAACAACATATAACGTCGAATATTTTTGGCCTTTCACGTCGAATTTGAGAACGACGTCATATCAGGAGACTTCGAATTCAAAAAATTCGACATTAATTTAATGTTGAATTTTGTCAATATACGACGTTATTGAACGTCGAATTTTGTCAATATACGACGTTATTCAACGTCGAATTTTGTCAATATATGACGTTAAATAACATCGAATTTTGTCAATATACAACGTTAATCATTTTTTTTTAAAGAATTGTGATCCTTTTTTACAACTCTACGAGACTTGAAAAGTAGAAAAAATAACAACTTTCAGTTTTTAGTATTTTATAAAGCATGAACTATGAATAGTAATATAGGATCAATCAAAGAACAATAACAAACAACAAAAAAGTTCAATCAAACATCAAACAATAACAACAAACAAGTTCAACCAAACAACAACAACATCAAGCAAGTTCAACAAAAAACAATAACAAACAAGTTATCAACAAATAAGTTCTTCAAAACAAAAACGAAAATGAAAACTAACCTGAGTTTGTCGGAATAAGTGTTGCCACCAGTGACAGAGAAAGCAGAATGCGCCTATGAAGGACAAGAACACGAAAATAGTCGATGAAAACAAACGAAAATCATACCTAAAGTAGTTAATTAACATGCATTTGTATCAAATGAAAGAAAGATTACATGTGATGGTTGTCAAACTTCGTTCGAAAAAAGTTTGAGCAGCGTCCTGCGCGCTAAGATAAAGTGAATGAATTTTCAATCTCCCGTTCAAATTTTTTTTGAATTCACTAACCTTTTAACGCCTAACGTTAGGGCATTCAACGTTTTATATTCTTTTACGTCGAATTACAATTCTAAATGACGTTTAATAATTGCATTTATTTACAAAAATGTCACCGATCATTTTTAAAGTTGGCTATTAAGTGATTTGACATTAAACGCGTGACGTTATATACTGTTTTTGCACTAGTGAGAACTTCATAATGTGATTGGCATTGCCACAATTGTAGCATTTCGGTGATCTGCACTTCTTTAGATAATGGTCATGCTTACTACACTTGAAACACTCTACTCCAGAATTTGACCGATCTCATTCCTCTTCCTTGATCACGACCACACCAGTTGTAAAAACTGATATATTCTTTATCATCCTCAAAATCCCCTTGGACACGTCAACCTCATCCTCGGCCACCTCGACCTCTACCTCGGCATAGACTATACCATTTACAATATTTGTCATCTCACTCATTTTTTCTTTATGACACAGACTATACCATTTATAATATTTGTCATCTGACTCATTTTTTCTTTCTCAAGCAGTCGGTTTTACTCTTTTTTTTTTGTCAATTTGTAAAATATGACACACACGTACACATATTGATATTTGTACTATGTATATTTCATTCCACTACGCAAACCCTTAAATAGTCGTGCATTAAAATCAAATACAAAAAATAGAAACAGAAACAAAATAATAATGATCGACTCTACAACAACTGATTACAACAAAATAAAAACCATACACAGACAAATGGCAAACTAAAAACAACAATAGAAATAAAATAAAATCAAACTCAAACAAAATTACAATTAAACTCTAAACCCTAATTTAAATTTATCTAACACATCCCAGTGATCAAAGCTGTAACCATTCGGGATATTTTGTCTCTTGTTGTTTCCAACAAACGGGTCTGTACACCAACTTGACGTGAATAATGTTTTCCTGAACCATGATCTCAATGAGCTTGTATATATGCATCAACCTTTATAGGCTTCACCTCTTCTTCCAAGCAGGTTTGTCATCTTATGGCTTAACAAAAGCACCTCTTGGTATCACAAGCTCAGCAAACACTTTGGTTCAACTAGGTTTCAAATCTACTATTTCTGATCCCTCATTTATAAATACCACTATACTACTTTTGTGCTTGTTCTCATATAAGTTGATGATATTTTTTATTACAGGTTTGTCGCCCATGGCCATAAAATCTCTTATCTCCACTATTAATCAAACCTTCACTCTTAAAGACCTCGGAAAGCTCCATTACTTCCTCAGCATAGAAGCTCATTGGAAGCCTGATGGGTCTTTTTTCCTCACTTGGACTAAATGTGTTTAGCAGTTTTTACAAAAGGCTAACATGATTGATGTTAAACCTCAACCTTTTCCCATGGTGTTGTCAATCAAGCTCACTGTCAATGGCTCAACAACATTTCAAGATCCCACGCTTTATCGTTAGATTGTGGAGTGCTCTTCAGTAGTTAACTTTCACTTGTTCATACATTATGCGGTCAACAAAGTCTCACAATATATGCATAACCCACAACTCCATCATTGGAAGGCGGTCAAACAGATGCGACATCATATTGCTGCAACTAGCTACTTTGATCTTTGCTTCCCACCTTCCACTACTTCATCTATTCGTGGTTTCGCTAACACTGACTAGGGGCTGATATCGATGATCGCAAATCAAACACCGGCTACCGCATATATCTTGGTGATAATATCATCTCTTGGTCGTTCAGAAAGCAACATATTGTTTCCAAAAGCAGCACTGACGCTGAGTCCAAAAGCATTGCTTCAGTTACTATCGAAATCTCCTGGACTCATTTTATACTTCATGAGCTAGCTCTTCGCCATTCTCTTCTAATAGTGTACTTAGATAATCTTTTGCTTATGTTCTTCTCACCGCTAACCCCGTCATGTGCAATATGTTCGTGATTTCTTTCAAAAACCTCATTTACATGTTCATCATATTCAAGTTTGTTTCCAGATAGCTTATGCACTCGCGAAATCCATTTTTAGCTCGTCGTTTACGCTTTTCAAGGATACTTTTAAGGTTTTTTCCTTTCAGCCTCCACCCAAGTCTAGGGGCATGTTGGGAAGTACCATTATACCCTTGCATGCTTATTCATATAGGATTCTTGTATTAGTTTCTTATAAGCTTTTCATAATAAAATCCATTCTTAGTTTTCTCTCTCTTCCCTCTCTTGCTATCTCAACATAGGTGCTAAAAAACTTTTATCTATCAATATAAAAAAAAACTTAAATCCACTTCTGTTTAGATTTTGTAAACTTTTAATTGTGGATTTTGTATTTCGATTTTTTAAAATAAAAGAAATGTTGGTTCAATGTTGAGACATTTGTTAGATTTATATTTAACAATCATCTACATGAAATCTTCCTTTATCTGATATTACTAACGACTATGTTATTTCTAGTAAATTTCTTAAATGGTATAAGGATTAACAATCTTCTAATTCCAGTGCATTTGTAGCATGCACAAGTATATTTTTTGTTGGTTTGACTCCGTCTTCTTCCCTTGGCTCTTGGATTCTTGACTCAGGAGCCACAGACAAATCTTTATTTTCCTCTTTATCCTCTCTGAATCCTTTACCTTTTGTTACAATACCTGGTTGATCTAGAGTTTTAGCTCATGGTATTGGGACTATTAACATTTTTCCTTTTTTATCTATTGATCTTTATGTCCTTGGATCTCCTTTTAACTTATTATCCATTAGTCATCTAATTTATTCTCTTGATTGAGGTATGTCTTTCGAAAAAGATTTTGTTTGTTTACAGGATCCGATTTCGAGACAGGTGATTAGCACCGGATATAAGTCTCATGGTCTTTATCATTTTCGCCCTTTTACACATGTTGGCATGATTATGGAGTCTTTATCCCTTCTTCATGCTCAATTAAGTCATCACAGTCTTGCCAAATTGCAGCAGCTTGTTCTTGATAAGTTAGCTCCTCGATCACACAAATATGTTTTTTTAAGCTTTACTAGATCAAAAAAAGGAGATACAATTTTTTTTCTCCTTCTCTTAACCGTTATTTTCTTTCTGCAGATGTCATCTTCAATGAATCTTCCTTTTATTTTAACAATCATTTTTCTTCTGATATGTCTCTTTCTAACACATACAATATTTCTAATTAATACAATTAATATTCCTATTATTTGTGCTCCTCCAATTGTTCCTAGTCCACTAGGTGTCTCTCAACAACCACCAAGTGACTTAATTCAAGTGTCAACTACTTTGTCTCTGACTCCGACAATTGAGTCTACCCTTCCAATTGCTCTCCAAAAAGGTATATGTTTTACTCGTAATCCTTCTCTACATTATATTGCTTTAAGTTATCATATATTGTCTTCACATTTTATGACCATCCCAAAATTTGTTATTGATGCCTTAGTCCATCTTGGTTGGCGTCAAGCCATGCTAGTTGAACTAAGTTCTCTTCAGAATAGTGGAACTTGGGAGCTTGTCTCATTTTCATCTGGAAAATTTGTTATTGGTTGCATGTGGGTTTTTTCTATCCAAGTTAGTCTTGATGGAACTATTGATCGTCTCAAAGCCCATCTTGTGGCCAAAGGTTACACTCAATTTTTTAGGTTGAATTATGGTAATACTTTTTCTCTAATGGCAAAAATGACATTTGTTTGTTTATTTATAGTCATGACGACTCTTCAACAATGGTCTCTTAATTAACTAGATGTCAAAAATGCATTCCTCAACGGAGATTTGAAAGAGATTTACGGTGCAACCTCAAGGATTTGTTGCTTAAGATGAGTATTATGAGTTAGTATGTCATCTTTTCAAATCCTTATATAGCCTAAAACAGTCTCCTAAGGCCTTGTTTGGAAAAGTTAGTAACGTTGTTCAACAATTTGGTATGACCCGGTGTGAGACAGATCATTCAGTCTTTTATCGTCACTCGACTGTTGGATATGTTTACTTGATAGTATATGTTGATGACATCGTTCTTACAGGTAGTGATAGTCACGACATCTCTCAGAAACGACATCTTTGTAAATATTTTCAAACCAAAGATCTTGGAAAACTTAGATGTTTCTTGGGAATTAAGGTGGCACAATCCAATGGTGGTATTATTATATCTCAAAAGAAGTATGCATTGGATATTTTTGAAGAAATTGGGTTGATGAATTCAAAATATATGTTGACACACCCATGGAAAATTGAATTATCTTACACTCGTTTTGACATTTCCTTTACAATTAGTATATATGGTAAGTTAATTCCTTAATTCCCTGTGTGAAAATCATTGGAATGCAATTATCCAGGTTGTTATATAGTTCTCATAACCATACAAGAGTGGTTTGTTATTCAGATATTGATTGGACAAGATCTCTTTTTGATAGAAAGCCTACATTTGAATATTGTGTCTCCATTAGTGGTAAACTTGTTCTCTTGGAAAAACAAGAAACAAAGTGTTGTGACAAGATCTAATGTAAAAACAAATTTAGAGTTATGACCTCAATTACTTGTGAGCTTGTTTGGCTTAAACAATTGTTTAAAGAGTTACAATTTGGAGATGACGCTTATATGTGACAATAAGACTGCTCTTCATATTAATTCTAGGAAACATCAAGACTAAATTTAAGTCTTTACCAAGATCGATAATTAATTATATTTATAACAAGTTTGATATATAAATTTGTATGTACCAGAAAGAATGTTAAATATATTAAATTATTACATATCTTATATATCTTATTTTACATATTATCATCTTAGTTTGTTATTATTTTTTATTTATATTTTGAAATTAGTTATTTTTTTTATTATAAATAAAATATCCTAAATTAATATTCAACACAAAAGAAATATTAGTTTTATATATAATTTTTTACAATATTTAACCGTTGTAATCACCTACCAAATGTACAATTAAAATTTTATAATAAGGATAAACAATAAATTAAGAAAACAAAGACACTGCCGAAGTAGGAGTCAAAAATGAAAATACCGTAAGTATAGAGAAACACATAGCCAAACAGTTTGATCTTATTAATTATTGAAATTAGCATCTACAAATGGGCAGATTTAGGTGGTATACTCTGTTCATAGGTAAAGAAATTGGAAGGATCAACACTGGTTTTCACAGTCACTAATCTATCAAAGTTTTCCTTGAAGAACTTGGCTCCATATATTTGAGCATCTTTCAAGCTTGTTGAAGAACTTGGATGTTTTTCACCAACATCATTGTCCCTGTAATTGAGAAATGCTTCCCTTGGATACCTAGAAACAAAAGGGGTCATAAACTCATAAAGCAACTTCGAAAATTTCATGTTACGATCATAGGCCGCAGCACCATCTTCATCCCAAAACACAAAGTACTGAATCAAGAACAAGTTTCCTTTCCTGTGAGGAAAAGGGGTTGCTGATGCTGAAATCTCATCCATTACCCCTCCATAAGCATCCAAACGTTGTTACATTTAATCATCAAATCCCAAAACCCTTTCAGGGCCGTTTTTGGGATTGGGGTTTTCACATAATCTGATCTACTCTTAAAGTATTGTGTAGATGGCTCCTGAGAAGTTGGTAGCAAAGATTCAAGAGGGGTACCAGTTGGGCTACCATACCAAAAAAGAGTGGAATTTACCCAAGGCATTGCTATGCAATCACTCTTTTTCAAACCCAATTCAGGGAAGGATTTACTCACCAAAGGAACAACCTTTTCAATTGGGCCTAAAAACATGCCAATGAAAGAGATTATCACTGTTCCATTCACCACATTAGGTTCCACTCTTATGAAAAGATCTCTGTCTAGTTTTGGTGCAACCAGTTGCCATTTGTAAGCAACATCAGTTCCATCTTCTTTGATAGATTTTTTCACATTGAACACAGTCACTTGTGGGGTTACAGGGACCAATTTGATCCTCCATGAAAGAATAGCAGCAAAACTGGCTCCACCACCTCCTCTTATAGCCCAAAACAGGTCCTCCCCCATTGATTTCCTATCTCGGACAACACCATTGGCATCGACCACTCTGGCATCAATGATGTTATCAACAGAAAGACCATATTTTCTCATCAAATTGCCATACCCACCACCAGAAAAGTGGCCACCAGTACCCAGAGTGGGACACACCCCTGCTGGGAACGCAAGCACATTGCTTTTCTTTGCTATTTCATAATAAAGTTGACCAATCGTGGCTCCAGCCTGAACCCAGGCAGTGCTACTTTTTACGTCAACATCAACAGACTGAAGAGGAAACATGTCGAGAATCACAAACGGCATGTCTGAGACATATGAAGCAGCCTCATAGTCATGGCCACCGCTTCGGATTCTGATCTGAATTCGGTTTGATTTGGCGCATGTAACTGTTGCCTGGACATGATTCTCAGTTTTGGCAGTTATGATGGCAATAGGTTTTGGAGTGCTTTTTGTCTTGTATCGTTTGTTTTGAACGTGTAAGTTCAAGATAGAAGTGTATGAGGCGTTTTGTGGGGTGTATATGGCTTGAAGTATTGTATTGCTTGAATGAGCTGAGAGACAAGAGAGGAATTGTTTGATATCTGGGCTTTGATTCTGCGAATTTCCCAGAGAAACAGGCAGCATTATCGTTAGAGATGCTACGAAAAAACAGAGCAACCCCATTGTTTTCATGGTTACCTATGTATCTTTTTCGTTCTGTGTCTTTTTCGATTAGCATTGGACTCAATATATAATACCAGTGTCATGTGAGGATCTCAAATTTAATTAGGAAAAAAGAAACTAAAAAGCAAAATGTAGAAGTTTCTATCTCAATGCACAAGTATTAAATTTAACATTGAATGAAAAAAAAAAAACAGAGAAGTAATAAATATTTAAATATTTCTCTTAAGCATGTTACATTTATATGTTATACATGAGTTGAAAACTTGAGTAGTCTAGTCCTTTTCAAGATGATAAATGTCCCCAAAAAACCCAACAATATTTTGAACATATTATATATTTAAAATAAAAAATTAATATTTTAATATTCATACAAACTTAAAATCTATTTTATTTAATATTTTTTGGTGTTACAATTTTATTTTAATATATTTAATTACATAAGTTAAAGAATAATTCATTCTAATTTGAAACGTCAAATAAAGGTTTGATGCAACCTTTAATATTCCATTATATCTATTTTAATGGCGTTAAACAAAGTCAAAGTTTATTTTAATAGTATAATGATAAATACTTACATGAGTATTCAAATAAAATTTAATTATACATTTATTGTTTGTATTTGACTTCATTTTGTTTATTTAAATCTGTAATTATATAAATACTATAATTAAATTTTTTAATATTCAAATGGGTTTTCTTCTTAAGTATAATTTATTTAATAATTAATGTAGCAAATTAGTTAATAAGTTAAATGGAGCTTATAACTTTGATATGAAAATTTAAATTCATTCTAAATTAATGAGTTAAATATAAATTTAATGTTATCAAAATGAATTATTTAACCTGTCCAGATACAATTCATAACTCGATAATAAATCAAATTTATTAATAAATTCTAATCAATTTTTACATATATTCAAAAAATTTAAACATTTCATTAAAATTGCATTTAAATTCCAAATGTACCTATATTAGAATTATTTAAAATATCATTAATTGTAATTTATTTGTTCAAACCATTAACATTTGTAACCATGTTTAAAGAATTTAATATCAAAGATTTAAATTAAGGAAAGCTGAAATCAATTTAATGCGAATATTAAAAAGGTTTCTTCGCTGAGAAAACCGCAATAAGTATATTGAGAGTAATATTAACCAGTAATATTAAATAAAGGGTTAAATATGTTTTTAGTCCCTTAAGTATTATTGATTTTTGGTTTTAGTCTCTACTCAAAACATTGATGGCATTTAATCCTTTTAGTTTTGAAACTATTACAATTAGTCTTTAAAATTAGATGGTGTTAAATTTTTTTATGATGTGATTAACGGTGAGCCAGGTGTCTGTCACGTTTTTTCCTTTTCTTCTGAAATATTTTCCACGTTTTTTTCAAACCCTTCCTTCTTCTCCCCCCAATCACTCAAAACATCCACAGCCTTTGACACCATTATTGCCTACAACGAAGATCGTCATCAGCAATGGCATCGTCGAACGACATAAAGGGTGTGAAAGAGGGAAATTTGTTTTGGCCTTGGGACCCGGAGAGTTCGTGCGGCGGCGTCATAGGCTCGAGCAGTTTCCTCGGTAGAATCGAAGGTTCCCAACCAAACCCTGGCTTTCTTCAACGGGTCTATGATCTCTACTGCGAACCTCCCCCACAGTCTCTTTCTCACGCCCTGGTACCGAGGCTCCTTTAAAAGGGATCTGTTGGCCGCCGCAGCCGCAGCCGTGACCACCGACGCCGCCCCACCTCTCGAAGATACTCTTACAGAGTCACAAACATGGAATTCAAGACCCACGTGTCAATCCCGTTACAGCCACTATGAAGAAATGCAACATTGTCATTCTTGGCTTGAGATTCAGGGTTGTTTCTTCTCTACAAGTTGGCAGCTATAGGTTGAGGGTTTTGATATTGTAATTTGGGAGTTTGATTTTAGGGTTTTTGAATTTGGGAAATTTTCTTTAGAGATTCTCTTCTTTGTTTTTCTGATGTTGCAATTGGAGGGGTTAGAATCTTTGTTTTCAAATTGGATGAAACCTGCGAGCAGATGAATGGAAGAACTATGTGGCGAAGTCGGGTTTTGCGGTGACGATTTAGGGTTCGAAGGATTCTTCGAATTGGGTCTGTGTGTGATGGTTGCATGATGTTAAATTTGGTTTCTGCAGGTCTAATTTTGGTTGCAGGTGGTGGCGCATCTACGAAGAAGATGATTGTGAAGATGCGAGGAAGGAGATCGCGTTTTGCGATTAGGGTTTGATGGTGAACACAAGAACGGAGATGCTTCCATGGTGGTGCCGCTGCGGTGCGAAAAGGATGCCGGCGGTGAGCGAGAAAAGGCATTGGCGACATGGTGATAATGAACGGTGGCACGTCGGCTTGTGTCTGGTCTCGCGATGGCGACGGTGTGCTGAGGAGACGGTGATATGCATTGACGGAGGACTTTCCTGATGCGAGTATGGTGGAGGCGCGAGCTCGTGGTGGTCAGTGAGGGCTGAGGTTGCTTCTGTGTTGGCGACCTTTCGGCGGTGTGCGCGTGGTGGCCGGCGAGCATGAAGTTGGTGGCGGCTGGGGAGAAGATGGTGGAGGAGGGTTAGGGTTTATGTTAGAGATTGTGATGAAGGAAGGGTTTGGAAAAAACGTGAAAAATATTTTAGAAAAAAAGAAAAAACGTGGCAGACACCTGGCTCACCGTTAGCCACATCATACAAAAATTTACGTCGTCCAATTTTAAGGACTAATTGTAATAGTTTCAGAACTAAGAGTATCAAATGTCATCAATGTTTTGAGTAGGGACTAAAACCAAAAATCAGTGATACTTAAGGAACTAAAAACATATTTAACCCTTAAATAAATAAAAAAGTAATATCTCAAAACAAAGAAATCTAATGACTATTATAATAGTCACATTTAGGAATGACAAAAAAATCATGCGAGTATCTAAGATAAAATCCGCGACAGAAAATTGATATTCGTAAATATTTATTATCCACAGATTGTAGGTAGCGGGTATTTTAAACCTACTTATAAACGGGTAGAGTGCAGGTATTATACTATTTGTACCTGCGAATATTCGTTATTGGCAAAAAGTAAAAATAAAAATTTATTTATATTTTATTAAATTAAACTTAATTAAAATTAACATTAATTTATATTTTATAAAATTAAATTTATTTAGAATTAAATTTTAACTTATATTTTATTTAATTTATATTATATTTTATATATTTTACGTAATTTTATTTTAATAATTTATAAAAAATATATCTTTTTAAATATTTACATGTATATGCATATATATCCACAAATATCTATAAATTTTAATATATTCACGAGTATTTTTTAAACCGATATTCATATAATAACTAGTCAAATAAAAGATGAATTTTTTATTTTATCAAATTATGAATAGACAATATTCGTGCCTAAGGTAATCACATTAGACATGGCAACACAAGTTGCTCTGGCCAAACTAAAGCAAAACTTATAAATTTTTTATTTTAATATTCCATATTAAATTTGCGTCTCATAAGTTTTAATTACTTAAATATTTATTAAATTATTTTATTTATAAAATTTAGAAAAAACAACATTTTTAAGAATTTAAAGCCGAAAAGACATACATCTCTTTTTCTGATCAATATTATTTAATAACAAAGTTATAAATTTAAAAAAAGTAAAATATTAAATGAATTAATAATGTTCTAGTAATTTAGATATGTGACAACATGTGATTAGAATAGAATAAATATTATATATATATATATATATATATATATATATATATATATATATATATTCATAATAAATTAAAAAGTCAAATGTTAATTACACTTCATTAGTACATCTAAATATTCTATGTAAGCATTATAATAAATTTAAATAATGTCTACTTATTTTGTAAAACAAAGAAGAATGTGAATTATAAAAAGTTAAATCAATGTAATTTTTTTTTATTCTCTCACTTATATGCAATATTTTTCCTTTTTTTTTAGATTTTTATACCTTTCTCTTTATGTTTTTATTTACAAATTATTGTTCTTTTCATAAATTACCAATTAATACACCTAAAGAAATCACCTTAAGTGTTGACATTTTCTCATTCAATCTAATATTTTTTTTAAAAAAGTAAAATTCTACGTACAGGGCAAACAATCTTAGTAAAGTTTAAGTTCGTAAATTTAAAATAAAGTTTTTCCTTTGCAAATATTGTTAAAGCATTATAGTAGAATGGTTAGCGTGAACACTAAACAAAGAGGGATGAATTAGTTTTTTATCATAAATTTATACCTTTAATAATTTTTTTAATATTTTAATTTCTTTAAAAATTAATTAAAATAATAAAGAGAGTAAGGAAGAGAAAACTTTCACAGATGATTTTTATACTGGTTCAGATTACAATGATCTGATATGCAGTTGTTAATCTCAAACGGAGATTAACTTTTCACTAACACAAAACCAATAAAATGTTACAATCACAAAGAAAGTCAAGTTTAAGGTTTAGAAAACATCTATCTTGTTACCACAAGAGATAAAACTCACTTCCCCTAAAGGTCACAAGGGATGAACACATCCTATGAATGTTTCACGAATGATGAACACTTTCTTTAAATCTTCACAAAGGATGACATACTTTCACTCAGCAACAGCAACAACACTCAATCTCACTCCCAGTGAAAGTTCTCGCTCTATGCCAACACCAAGTTCTCAAAGCTACAGCACAAGGGTTACACAAACCCTTGAACATACTTTTCATAAAACAAAAATACTCATATTTATTTTTCGTGTATTAGAATGAAAGTCTCAAATCAATATATAAAGATCCCATTCAAAAACACCTCCAAAAATCTGTTGTCAACTATTTAATGTGTGATAATCGATTATCCACTTATGGTAATCAATTATGTATTTAATAAATGCACAATAGCAAAAAAATGTGCCTAAAAACTCTAATGGCTAGTCGTGATAATCAATTATATTAAGTCATAATCAATTATGGATAATCCATTATTCCAAAGACAAAATGAATTTTTAGCAAACTTAAAAATCTTTCTGTGATAATTGATTACCTTAAGTGTTAATCGATTATTGTAGAGTTTTTGTGACTCCAAAAAGAATTTTAGAGCATACAATACATGGAATCAACCACAAATACAATCCTATACATAAATCTACTTATTACAAAAGCTTTAACACAAGTCTTTAGGAAGATCGTTTTGCAACATGAGAACTTAAGACTTGATCTGGACATCATCAAAACTTCTAACTTCAAGACTTTGCTAACAAATATCTTTATTGTATGATCTTTCTTTGTATACTAAGTTTGAAGGTTGTGAGTTACATATTGGGTATATAGTTTTAGGGTTGCATTTAAGAATAATGTTATTTAGAGGAGAACTAAAGAACATTAGGTGCATTTGCATTTGATGCTCTCCCATTATCTAAGGAATATAAAAGACATCAATTGTATTTGTGCCCAATATTTTCCAATTACTTGTAGAATTTTTTTGCATATGCATTCTATGTTCTCAATAAGATCAATTCTCAACTTTGAAAAAAACGAAATTGATAATTTGAGATAAGAATGTGTTTAAAAAATTTAAAGAGATATTACATTTAAGTGTCAACGTGTTAATACTGAAAATTCCACTTGAATCACTTTAGTGAGAGTATCATTTGACCCTCTCACTTTAAAAAAGACAAATGTGCTCAAGGAAAGTATTGCTTGAATCACCTTATTGATGTGTCATATGATATCCTCACCTAGTGAACTTTTTTTATTTAAGCGAAAATATCATCTTATATCTCTATTTAAGTGATTTTTACTTAGCATGTGTTAGGTCATCGACAAACGTACCGAATGGTTCAAATAATAAAACATGGTTAGACAAAGTATTGTTTTTCAAGATACTCGTGTAATTCTAAATAATTCTACTATTAATAACTCATTTAGACTAAAGAATAGTACATGAATCTACACTATGAATAAGAAGATATATTTACAAAGAATAAATGGTAGATTTTGGTAGTTGGAGACACTTAGAAGTGAGAAAAAGGTCATAAATGGTATGGAAAGGCATTGTCCTGGGTAGATTTTGCCAGTTTCACTCTGGTGCACACACAAAATCATCTCATCTCCATCAAACACTAAATTCAACCCACAAGAACACTTAAACTCTAATTCCTTAGGTGAAAGAGCCTAGGTTTCCTCACTAAAAGTCAATCCCTTGAACACTTAACAAGAAAACATGCCTTAAGATCTAGGGTTTAAGATAACTAATGGATTCCATTCAATACAAACTCCACTAGATTTATTGTTTCAAGTCTAGGTTTCATAAGATTGTTTTAAGCAAGCATTAAGCATAGAAACAAGAAATTAACATTCAAAGGAAGAGGCATATATATAATCAAAGCATTTACAAGGTACACGAAAATTCAATGACTACAAATATCCCTAATAAGATGGGTTTGGCTCTCCATTTCCATGAAGAGCCTCAAGCTTACAAAATAGAAGATGGAAGAAGAAGGAAACACAAAGAGGAAGAATAGGTTGTTCTTACAAGCCATAAACAGCCTCCATGAGCTTCAAACAGTGAACATAAAGGGTTTCATTTACCACCTCACCACACACCACTCAACGCAAGGACTTTACCACTCAACATTGGTCTTCAAGATGGTCCAGGTTGCCTTTTGTAATAATGGCGCTCAACGATGGTCAAGGGGCGCTCAGTGGTGTAGGCTATGTAAATGGCTTGCTTAGCGGTAAGTATGAGGCACTCAATGGCAAGGAGGCGCTCAACACCACCTAGACTTCAAGATCTCCCTTTTTTCTCTGCTTTGTTTGTTTCTCTAGGTGGTCAAGCTCTTTGATATGGTGGAGGGTCTTCCTAACACAAAAATATATGCAAAAAGAGAGGATTAGAGGTATAGATAGTTTAGTGTAGCCCAAAATATAAGTAGTCACAAAATCATGATTAAATATAGGATTTAAGCAAGTTATAAACTATAGAAGAGTTGATTTTATCAATAAAATAAGGCTTAGATAATGGTAAGAATTAACTTTATCAAACTCTCCCAAACTTAGAGTTTTGGTTGTCCTCAAGCAAAAGGTAACTTAGCATAGAAAAAAAAAACTCAGTTGCAATGGTCTAGCAAATCAAGAACGCAGTTTCAATCAAAAACAACATAAATCAATCATGCTTGCTCATCTTGGAAAGAACACTCAAGAGATAATAAGGCCTTAGAAAGTCAAGCTTCAACTATGGTGCTCACAAATCAAAGATTATAAGACAGATGCAAGAGTTTTATAAGGGATCAACAGATATGGCAAAATGTTTTCTAAAATGCATGGAACCATTCATCACCAAAGAAGTGTTTCACTCAAGTGCACTGGTGTATAAGGACGTGTGTCATTCTCTCTACCATCAAAATGTCACGCAAACTAACTTTGTCCATCGTTTCAACCATAATAAATACATTCACGAGCAAGTTAGCATCTCAAGAACTTTTATGGCTTGTATTGTGGCTGGGCTAAGAAGGAAATTTAGTTTTTCTAGGTAACAAAGCAACTTGAGCTAAGATAGCAAACAAATAAAAACTTGGTGTGACATTAGTCTTTCTTTTGCTTCAAAAATTGAATAACCCACTTCCCAACTTATTTCTCAACTTTCATTTATTGAACTCATTTTTCTCTCTTCTTCTTTCTTCTCTTTCTTTCTTTTTTGTTTCTTTTTGTTATATTTATTAATGCTTCCTTATGACATGAAGTCTCCCAAACTTTAAACTGAAATGTATGTTTTTCTCAATTCAAGGTAAAGAAGTCAAAAATCTTTCATTAAACTTTTAAAATTCTAAGAATGAGAAATCTTTTCTTTAAGGTTCAAAGGGTTTGCATTGGCTTATCTGGCTTAAAATGTATAAGAGGAAAAAGAAAATATGGCATTGATCATATGTAACTAGCAAGCGAATGATTCAAAAAGAGAAACTAAGGTAAATCCAATTGTGATTGCTTTCAACAAGCATTTTGAGTCACAACATCTCATAGGTTTACTTAAGGTTCCAAAATTTTTAAAACACAATGCCATGAATATTGACCACAATTAGAACAATTATATAAACAAATAAGAGCAACCACAATTTATGCTCAGCAAGCTCAACCAACATCGTCTTAATCAAATTTTCAAAGCAATTCATATAGATAAAGAGAAGGCACAAGAGATTTTCATTCAAGTCAAGCACAAAAATTATTCACTCAAGTCGCCAAACCTATTACATAAGAACGATCTGATTAGGCAAGTTGAAAATTAATAATTAGAACTAAAACTAGAGTTTAAAGACTAAAACTAATTAAAGCATGAATTTCAAACTCAAGATTGTCCACAAAAAGAGTCCTGCAAAAGGTTGGCACCTTGTAACTCTAGCGGGCAGATTTTCAAGAAAGTTATGAATAACTTGATGTATGCAGAGAATACAAGAAGGATAACAAAGTGAACACATTTTCTTGCTCTGATTCATGTGCTTGCAATTCATAAATCATATAAAGGTTTCAAGCGAAAAAAGAGTGAAACACCATCAAGATTTACAAATTATATTGTAATTAAAAACATTCTCCAGTAGAGAGTTATCCATATGTATCTTGTTGTATATCCTGCTATAAATTTGTAGTGATCAGAAGTGGTTAGAATACTTATAAGCCAAAAGTGGTTTGAAAACTTGTAAACTAGGAGAGATTAGAATATTTACAAACCAGAAGTGGTGAAACTTGACTAGGCAGCATTTCGGGGAGATATCAGAATTGTCTAGGGAACCAGGAGTGGTGAGAATACTCATTGTAAACCAGAAGTGGTAAGAATACTTGTGTAATGTTCGAAAAGATTTGTGGAACCTCTCACGAGTTCTTGAGAGAGAACTAGACGTACCTCAGTTGGAGTTAACCAGTATAAAAATACTCTTTGCACATTCCTTTGTTTTACAAATCTTTTCTTGAAAAGTTTCTATAAAACCTAGTGTTTGCACATCTCTTTTAAAATATCTTCATATATCATTTTCCACAAATGTAATCAAGAAACACATTTCTTCATGCTCACTACACTATTTTATTGATTATATCTTTTTACAAGTTTTGCAAAACAACAACATATAAATAAATCATATTGATCAACTTACTTCATAATATTCATCAGATGCTATATTATGAAAAGAATTTGAAAACACGATTCAATCCACCTTCTAGTGTTATCCTGGTTTCAAGAAAAACAAGAAAAAAAAATGGACTAACCGGTATACCACTTAGTGCTCAAACCACACTAACATAAGGGAAATCAAACACTTACTTTCACTAACATAAGATATTACAACATCCTTATAATTGAATTCTTCTAAACATAAACCACACAACCCAAGTCTCTTGAGTCACAACAAAAACAATAAAATGCACAAGTTTATTTTTATTATTATTATTATTATTATTATTTTATTATATTTTTACTATTTTCATTTATATTATTATTATTATTATCAATATTATTATTATTATGATTATTATTATTATTATTATTATTATTAATATTATTATTACTATTATTATTATTATTATTATTTTATTTAATATTGTTGAATAAAGTAAAAACTATATATGGGATCAATCTTGCTTGTGTTGAATATACACATAGAGTCTTTTATTTATAATAGAAAAAATATGGGCTAAGACGAAAATACAAATAAGAAATAATAACAAATTAACTAAAGATAAAAGATAAATATAAAATAAAGATAATATATCTAACACTCATTCTCAAGCTAGTGGATACAAATCGTATGTACCAAGCTAATTACTAATATAGTCCATAAAGACTTAGTGAAAATATATGTTTTTGCACTCGAGTGAACCAAATTGCTAATGATTTGCAAGACGACATAGAAGACGAAGTACCAATCCAAAAGACTCCCTCTAAGCAACAAATCTGAAAAGTTACTCCATGTAAATCTCTTCTTGCAAATCGTCGTTGAAGAATGCATTGTTGACATCCAATGGATAAAAAGGTCATTGTTGGAGAGTCATCACGACTGTAAATAAAACTAACAAAAACCATCTTTTCCATGGGAGAAAAGGAATATATGAACGAATCAAACGCAATGGTGATAAAAGGGAGGTCAAAAGAGACGACAGTGGAAAAAGCCATAGATGAACATAGGAGAGAAACCATAAAAATTTAAGACTCTCCAATCAAGGCACCTAAAAAAGGAAAAAGAGTAATTTCGATGCTCTAAATAACTACATGAGAAGAGATGAGACATGCGACAACACACGATGAACTTGAAAGAGGAAAATGAACGACCTCGATGCTCTAAATTGCTACTATACAAGCCATCATACACGATGGAAAATGGAGCAAATCCACAATTTCAAAAGACATTGAAAGCATGTAGGAGCTCCGATGAAGGCTTCGTTGATGGCATGGTGGGCACTTGGCTGAGATGATCAAAACCATGTAATCGTCGGTAGAAACTAGAACTCCGGTAATGACAAAGGTAGACGATGGCGCCGCCGACAGTGATAGATAGTGTCGTCGCCGACAGCGGTAGATAGCACCACCACGGGCAGCAATGGATAGCGTCACCGTTAGTCGTGGTGGATAGCGTCGTCGTTGGCAACGACGGATGTAGTGGTAGAGGGAACAAAAAAAATTCTCAAAAGAATCTACTACTCTGATACCATGTTGAATATAGTAAAAACTATATAAAGAATTAATCTTCCTTGTGCTGAATATATTCATAAGACGTCTATTTATAATAGAACAAATATGGAATAAGCCCAAAATACAGAATAAGAAATAACAACAAACTAATTAAAGATAAAAGATAAATATAAAATAAAGATAATATATTTAACAAATATTATTATTATTATTTTTAAGATTATCATTATTATTATTATTATAATTATTATTTTTATAATTATTATTATTATTATCATTATTATGTGGTGCGTTCATTTGAGAGAAAAAAAACATATTTAGGTCATGCATAAACATCGTGAGTAACTTATTTGGAAAATATAGGAGTAATATAATAAAAATGCCTAAAATTCCTTCAAACTTTTCTTGACTAATGAGATACTTGTAAGTGACGAATCTCACAAATCTTTCCGCGATATTTCAAATAAGTATGTGCAAATGGAAAATGTCTATCATTTTTTCTTTGTCAATCTACATACACAATACTATTAGCTCAAAGAACATCTTCAATGTTTGAAGGGCTAGAATGGTTTGAAAGACAATGGAGAAAAGTTTCAACAAAAAGCTTAAAGCTGAGAAGAGAAACAAAAATGGTGTAATGTTGTCATCAGGGTTATTGTGATTGGCATTGGAAAATACATATGATTTTCTCATCAATGTTGAAACAATGTTAGGTAGATATCTCAAAGTTATTCATTTACAACTTCAATGACTTTTTCACTGGTTAAATTTAAGTTTTATAAAATTTATTAAATATATATAATTTGACTAACTTTTATATTTGATAAAATGGATCTAAATATATAATTTTATATCGGTTGCATTAAGTATAAAATGTTATATATTTGATAAAATGGATATAAATATATAATCTTATATTTATATTTTAAACTAAATATTGATTTTTTTATTGAATAAAAATTTAATCAGTCAACATTTAACTTTATATTCTTATTAACAGGACCGGTACCTATGCAAAAAAGTTATATATAATACATTAAGATTAAAAAGTTATATGTAATACAGGGATTAAGATTAGTTTATACTATAAAAAATAGTCAAAGGTACAATTTTAAGAAAGTTTTGTAAGATATAAATTATGTATATTTATTTTCTTATTTACACACATAGGAAAATATGGAATCTTACATATATGAAGTATTTTATAATCTGATCACCTAAATATTTATAATAATATAAACATGCCATGTTTATATTTATCTATTTAATCATAAATTAATTCGTCACATAAATTAAATCTTACATTAATCTTCATAAATTTTACTTCCAAATTTATTCTCGTTTACTTCCAAATTTATTTAAATAAATAACAAAAAAAATTACTTTCAAATCTTCTCAAATTCATTCAATTATTTTTCCTCAAATCCATCCAAGTCAACAAAACGTTAATAATTTAGGTTTTTTCTCTCGTGGTTGTTTTTGGATGAAATGGTTTTAAGTACAATTAATGGAACCATGAATTTCCGAAATCTCAAAACAACTTTCAACTTCACCATTGTTTTCTTCTTTCTTTCCCTTGGTTTCATTTTGATGAAAGAAAATGTTATTTATTAGCTACTAGAGCCTGCACTAAAGAACAATAAATACTACAATGAATAGTTATAACTAAAGTGCTAAAAACAATGTTTATAATATTTTCTATTATATATTCTAAGAATAGTCAACATGCTTCTTCAACACATCCACTGCACTACCATTCATTTTCTTGCTTAGAATCATCCTAATTAATTTATTTACTAAATATTTTATATTATTAAGCATAAAAGGCATAGCTAATTAAAATTAATCTATTAAACTGTTTTTAGATCAGTGTTGCCTTCTTATTTTTTGTCAACTATTGAATTTTTTTTCCCTGTCAAATTTAATTTACAATATCAATATATAAATAAAAGTTACCTGATCAGATTATTTATCACATCAAAATAAGAAATTTTAAAAAGTTAAAAACTATGTAAGACCATTTATTTATAACATATTTTAAAATGGTAAAAAAAATGTGTCTGATAAACACGTTTATTTATTTCCTGAATAGAGTATTTTGACATAAATAGTAAAATTGGTATATTGGTGTATAAATTTAATGTACTTTTTTTCATTGCATGTTTCATTAGTTTCTTTTGGTAAAAAAACATTTCTTAAATAAAAATCACTTTTAAAGTTAATGTGTATATTCATGTATAAATTTAAGATGTGTCAGTTTAGACAAGTGTTCGTTTCCAAATTATAAGAACTAATGATGCTAATATCAGTCAATTTTGAAAAACTTAAAGATGGAATTAATTTTTGTGATACTAAAGAGACTACATTTAAAAATTTAAATAAAAGTGAACAAAGAATGATTTATTTTATTTATTTATCTATTTGATATTGTTTTATTTTCCAATTAATTTAACCTTAAGAATTTGACCTATTATTGTTTCCTTCTGATTTCGCTTTATTATCTATTTTATGTTAACAATAAGACCTTATTTTAAGACTAATTATAATATATTATTATCCTTGTTGTTTTCTTATTTGATTTAACTTTATTGTCTAGTTCTCATGTTAAGAATTTCACCTCCATTTTAATACTTTGAGTTCGTTATATCATGTTACAAATTTGACCATTTTTTATAATGCTATTTATTTGACCTTCAATTTCTATCATTATTATTATTATTATTTATCTTTATTTCATTTTGTTTTATTTTCTAATTTCATGTTAAGAATTTGATCATTCTATCTTAGGTGATCGATTAACTAGTTATCTTCAAAAAAAGACTGAACTAGTGCAGAAACTTAGTCTAACATTATTGATCGATCAAACTTAAATTCTTCATTAATGTAAATCAACAATTATATTAATTTAATTATCTTTATTTATTACCACTAATTGCTAATAAAAATTAGCAGACTAAATGTGATTATTTAGCAGAGTACAAAATCAAACACTACAATAAATGATAAACCTCAACTGTGAAATGGTGTCTTGAGAAACAATCATTTCCCTCCTTTCTTTGGAAAACTGCTTGCACCATTCAACTTTATTCCTCAGCTTACTGACATTCTGAATATTACAAAAGAAAATCTGCTACTATTTTGCAGAAATATTGAATTCACCCCAAAAACTAAAGTGAAAGAAACATTATGTTAAACTGAATATGATTCATGTAGAAGTTTTCTCCTAGCATGCTTATCCACTAAGTTATCAAAAATTTGCTTATAGATAATGAGAAGCTACGATCGTCAAATAGAGTTAACTTACAAGTTTCTGACATCACTTTGGAATCAACAAAAAAAGTTTCAGTATCTCTTTGTCAGAGTCAAACGAAGGAAATCCACTCTTACGAGTTGAAAATCAGAAAAATCAAAGTATTTAATTGTTTCTGATACAAAGGACACCTTAGTTGTGTGGCTTTCAGAGCAACAGTTGTTCAAATCTCAAGTATCTCAAACGAAATTCCCTCTAATTTTGGTGGACCATGATGGATGTTGAAATGTCTAATTTCTTCCCCCACTTCATATAACTAGTGGATACTACTAATAACCATTGCCCTGCTAAAAAGAGAAACATACCCCACATTTCTACACAATCTGTGAATATTTAATACATGAAAGACCAGAATGAATAAAACAACAAATTTAATCAAATCATAAAAGTCGAAACTTTACTCATTCTTATGTCCAAACAACTTGTGAGGACACTTAAATTTATCATACAGAAGGACATAGGATTTCCCTCCAAACAATGACTACAATTTCTAGCACTTTCTACTAGCCTGTGCATGTACATAAAGATTGCAAACAAGCCAAAGCAATCTTCAATGAAGGATTTGAAGATATGACTTGTATAAAGATTAATCGGATAGTAAGTTCTTCTATGTATGTATCAAGTCACTCTGAATCTACTTACTAATATACACACGTGGCAATCACAATCTATTCACAAAACTATCCGAATCAAGAGAAACTATTTGGTGCTGTAATCAGTTGCCACTTGTCCTTGGCCCACTCACTGGTCTTCTTTGTTAGGTGAAGCAAACAATGCCATTGTGATGCTACTCAGATTCTTACCAATAAGCTTGGACTTTGGTTTCCTCAATGGTGCATTAGGAGCTTCAATTTCCTCACCCTCTACACCATAGGGTTTAGAAATAGAAAAAGTTTTCTTCTTAGGAGTTCTGTACTCAAAATTTGTCTGCCTAGCAATCTCAGTCTGCAAAAGCAAAACCCAACAATTCACAAATTAGAACAAAAAACAGAACTGGAAACAGAACTGAACAACATTAAATACTACTCCAAAACTTACAGCTTCTCTGACAGTTTTTGAGACACGAACAAGTTGCTCCAAATCCTCATGATCCACACCACACAACACCTTCACCTACAATTAGTGCAGAAAATAACAGACAAACCCATATGTCAGAACAACTATTTCAGACATGAAAATTTAGGAAGGGAAAACAACAAAACTGAAATTTGCAACACTCACCAGAATCTCAAGAGGAAGGGCCTCAAGCGGAGACGTTTCAGAATCGAAGGTGATTTTCTCGCTGCGCGTTCTCTTCAACGGAGACAAAACTTCCACATTATGTAATAACACTACCCTCTTCCTTCCAAGGGCAGTTGTATAACTGTAACCCTCAAACCCTAATGCCATATTCAAATTCACCAAAACTTCACAGATACAAACTTTTCTTCTAATCTGTAAAACCCAAACAAACAAACCATTAGTTTTTCGAAAAGGGTCGCAAAAAGTTCAATATTTAAAAAAAAAAATCTTATGGGAAACTGAAAAGATACCAGAATAGAAAACGCAGAAGAAAATAGAAAAATGAGACAACTCACCAAGTGTTACAAGAGAGTTTCTATTTGCAGTCGTGATGCTAAACAGGTAAAACAAGGACTGAAATTGACACTTGGTGATCAAACTCAACTACAAGCTGTTTAAGAATTTAGGAACAAATGGGGGTGTAAATGAACTGCTTTATATATAAAGCTAAAAAGTGAAAAAAAGGCTTTTTTTAGTTATTATTAGATTTTCAATATTTAACAGTGAATACCGCGTGAGAAAATTACGCGAAACTTCGAGGGAAGTGACAGGGGTACTTTTCTCTCTCTACAACATGGCGGGCGGTTAAAAAACAAGTAGAGGGAGGGAAAAAACTAGCCGTTGGAAAAGAACACGTGGCGACGTAACAGAAGATAGGGAGAGAAGTGGGCGGTGACGTGGTGCTTGGTCGGCTTTGTCGGTAGCTTCTGGAGAAGTTCCGTGTACGTAAGTAAACGCGTGGTATGGTGGACCGTCGCTGCAGTGGATCACACCTGTGCAACACACGTTTGTGATGGCTTGATCAACGGTGAAAAGTCGTTTACCGAACTGGAATGGGACCCACTGAAACAACCTTTGTGCTTCGACGGCGTTTATATTAGGTGGCTGGCTGGTTTGTTGTTGGAGGGCCTTTTGGTCTTTTCCAATTGGAGTTTTCCTCAACCATGGTCTCTGTTGAGTCAAAACCGGAGTTAGTTAATTCGGAAAATAAAACAACGGAATATGTTTGTTGTAAACATGAGGGCTGCTTTGGTCTTTTCATCTTTTGCTGTTTTCTCAACCATGGTCTTTATTTGGTCAAAAAACCTTAGTTAGTGAATCTGGTACTGGTATATAAAAAACACAGCATGTTTGTTTTTCCTTTACAAAATGATTAGCAAAGTGTCCAACAGTGTAGGCGAGCAGTTGTTTCAACCACATTTTTCACGAAAATTTCAGGAAGAAAACAACAGATTTATCCCCAATATTTAATTGATATCAAATAAGCGCCTTTTATTTTTTTAAAGTTTTTGACATATAATGTAAATATTTAAATAATTTAGTAAAGTTTCGAATTTTTATTTTAATATTGATACTAATTATTTATCATTACAAATATAAAGTAGTACTTAAACAAGTGATTATCTTAAACACTAAAAAAATATGATAAAGAGCAAGAAAGTGAAGGTTAAGAACCTTATTGAGCCTTTACTAATCCTACAGTAGAGGGCGAACAACTTTTCCTGTAAATAGAAGAGAAGGTAATGGTTTAAAAGTTAGTTTATATAAATTGTTAAAGATTATAAATATATATATATAGTGAAGAGCGGCTAGTAGACGACAGGAGAAAAGTATTCTTAAGAACTTTCGACTCTAGTAAGAATATTTCTGTGTTTATGGTGAGGTCAATGGAAAGTCTTAGGTATGATGATATGGTAACTAGGAGAAACATGACAAGTTTATGCTGCAGGAGTTAAGAAAAGAGTTTGAAATAATGAAGCAGAAAAATAAAGAGGAGATGAGATGAGCTTCGATAAAGAGCTCAAATTGATATGAGATGCTTTATATTTGAAAGTTATTCAAAATTTCACCAGAGTTCCAAATTTTCAAAAAATACATTTACGATTTTATTTCTTATTATTTTTATCTATTTTTCTACATTTAGACTTTTTTCGTTTGAACATAAAAAGAATGGAAATCGATGAATTACATGATGTACTATTTTTTTTAATCAGCCGCTGATGTGTTGAGATTTGAAGGAAATTGTGAAGAAATATATCATGTTTATCCTCTTTTAATTTCATAATGACCAAATTTCATGTAAAATGTAATGTGTGTAATCGAGTCTGAATTCCATAAGGTTGTAGGAAAGTATTGTCTTGAGAGTGTTGGATTTATGCTGAAAAAAATAATTTTGACTCCATATAGAGGTGTAAAATATTACCTTAAAGAATTTATACGAAGAAGACCACATGCACGAGAATTGTTCAACCATCATCGTTCTTCATTGAGAAATGTCATTGGAAGAACATTTGTTGTTTTGAAAAAAAAGATTCTCCATCATTGGTCGTGGCATTGAACCTCATTATGGTTTGAAGACAATTACAGACATTGTACTAGCTCGTTGCATCCTACATAACTTGTTAATTAGGGTAGACAATGACGACTAATTGGTTACTATGAATTGATGGAAAAGGAGGATGAAACGACATCTGCTAAAGTTCATGAAGATGATTATAGGCTTGGGTGTAGTATTAGGAATGTTATAGCAGAAGAGATGTGGCGAGATTATCAAAACTCTTAGATTTTGTACTTAATTGTGTTGTTTGATAATGTTATTTATAATGATAGTGCATTGTTTATATGAATATTTCAACTTAATATCATAAGGTTTTTTCAAATTAGGTTTGAAATGAATAGGGAAAAGAGTGTTGCGATGGATTCATCTGGCAGGACCAGGGAGTTTATGAAATGGACATGGACAAACAACTTCTTAATGCAATGCTAGATGAATCTCGTATGGGAAACAGGGTTGACAGCAGCTGGACAACCCATGTGTATAATAATATCGTCGACAATCTTCATTAGTTTGGGTATGTTACAGCTACAAAAAGTAATGTCAAAAATAGACAAAAAGTATTGAAGGACAAGTGGCGCAAGGTTCATTACTTGTTTAACTCACTTAGTGGATTTGCATGGAATGCAACACCCAAAAGATTTAAAGCAGAGGATGAAGTCTGGGACGACCTAATAAAGGTATTAAAGACATAACTTAAGTAATGGATTTATTATTCAAATGTTAAGCATTTACCTATTTATGATTTGGGTGTGCATTGTATTTCAGGCAAAGCCTATTGTAGCTAAGTAGAGGGTTACTACCATTAGACATTACGATCTAATGGTCGAGCAAATGGGATACATACCCAAAGAACATGTGTTTCAAGGGTACAATGACCCAACTCCACGATCTCATCCACCTTTGGATGACTATAGTCTAGGGGCTACTCAATTTGTGTCTTCCGTCCCATTCGGAGGCACGTCATCTTCATGTGGTTCAAAATGCCAAACACCTATGATCGACTTAATGGACTCATAATTTAATAAGTTGACTACAAGATTTGATGGCTTCATGGATGTCATGGGATCCAATAATATGCTCACTTGGAGAAAATATCATTCGTGGTCAAGCGCCAAGTGGTTTCCAATGAGAAGCGCAATCAAATTCTTAATGAGCAAGTGGAGATCATGCGTCGCAACTCAACATTCCAATACATTGAGGGTGACATATGGGAAATGTTATTTGCCACGAATATACAAGAAGATATCATTATGGAGTAGTGTTATGATTTCCTATGTGTAAGCCCGGTATGAATGAAAAGGTTAATAGGAATGCCACCACATCATCGATGGAATAAGTTGTGTAACATTTTGATGGGTAGTAATTGAGTCCATGTATGTGTTTCATAATCTTAAGTTGATTTCTATTGTACCATTTTGACTTTTCCTTCATTGGTTGCCTTTTTTTGAACAATATTAATTATAACCACTTAATATATGTATGAATGTCACAATTGTTATTAATCTTTTATTGTTGTTATGACATTTGTTTTTTTTTTATTTATTTTTTTGAAGTTATTGTTTGATGGTATAGTCATCGTCAAAAAGGACCTGAAGAAGTTGTAAAGGAAAAGAAACAAGGACTTAAACAAACACTCTACGTAGAGGAGATCATACATGGAAGAAGTATTATGTCAATGATGTTTCTTCAATGATAGCCATCAGATGGAGCCCTATGCAACTAATTTTTATACAAGAAATTTTGTGGTGCCAAAGATTATGAATTTTGATTCATTTGCCATATCTGGTTTATATTTTCATCATCACCTCATCTTTCAAGGCCTATCAGAATTTGTATAATTGGACCATCCATTCTATTCGGATTTGATAAAAATCTTTTATTCAAATCTAAGGATCTCAGCCAAAGGATATCTTCAGAGTGAGGTGAACAAAAAAGGAATTAAGTTGAGATCAGATGATTGGTTCAATGTTTCCTATCTAAAATACAATGGTCAAAAATCGTCCTTCAAAAATTTACCAGATGACTTTCCCTTTGATCCCGAGATGACATTACCTTCTATGGCCAAACCAGACATGTAGGGTCAACGTCTGAAAATGATTAGTTGTTTGAACATTAATGAGAGACTTCTTCATTATGCTATTGTGAATATGTTAACTCCTTGGGCTGGAAATTTGGAAAAATTGTTGCAAGAAGATATTTTTATGATATGGGTGCTCAAAAATAATATATTTATCAATTGGCCTCATCATATCATGCATCATATGCTTAAATGCAAGGTCGGTGACACACCTCTGCCATGTGTTGTAATGATCACCCAAATTATGCAATACAGTGAAGTACATCTTGATGTGGACGCAAGCACTCAGATTGGGACCAGACAATATTTTTCTACCAATTCTTTGAAGAAGTTTAATATTTTCAATGTCATGGTGTATGGCAACACAACCTCCGTGTTAATGAAGACGAAGGACAACCACGAGATCAAAGTCCTAAGCATGATGACCCTATTGTAAGAAGCCAACACCCTGGTAGTCATTTTCAACATCCTCCCTACCTTTCAAATTCTAACATGATGACTCAAATGTGGGAGGGGATTCAAGACTTGCAAAATAGAATGTAAGGTATGGAACAAATGCAGTGATGTGCTCAATGAATTAAAAATAATTTGGCCAACTTACCTGGACATGAATTGGCAATTGGCAAAAGTCAACCTTAATGTGAACTTAGTTTTGCATAAATTAGAGGATTAAGTCATTTTTCATTGTATGATTGTATTACATCAGCTTATATATTTGGCTTATTATATTACATCAACTTATCTCTTTGCTTTATTACATTGCATAAACTTTAAATATATTTTATTTCACAAAACTTGTGATACTTTTTTTAATGTTATTTAAAGTTCCTGAGCTTCAAATCAAATGGATTTTAGAATAATTGATGAAATAGAGAAAGCAAATACGAAAACAAGAAAATTGTCTGCCATTGTTGAACGACAACTTGCAACCATGGAACATCATAAATACCCTACTCATAACCATAAACAACTAGATTTTTGGAACTCATTCAATTCATCATATCTTAGAAGAAATTAATAAGTTATTAAGAACAATGAACATTCAAGACGATGACTACTCATAACCATAAACAACCATATTTTTGGAACTCATTCAATTCATCATATCTTAGAAGAAATTAATAAGTTATTAAGAACAATGAACATTCAAGACGATAATTTATTTAGACAGTATTTTGATTTCATGTTTTCACACTAATCTCGTACATGACATATATTAGAAATGCTGGCACAATATTGTTTCAATAGGTTGCTTACATACCTAAACGAAATAACTTTATTATAAATTATGATAGATATAATTGTAGTTGATTATTTGCATAAAACTAGTATCTCATGTAATATTTTAACTTGACTTTACTATTTGGTTCATCATTAATATTCTATTTCACTATAAAAACCAAAAAATTATACCATATGACTAAATTGTACTCTTAAAAGATTAAATTTTAAACAAAATAATTTGAGTTTACTTGAGTACATTTTTATTTTATTTTTTAAATTATTTTTTATTTTTTTTCTCCTAAATATGTGCGTAAAATTAGTATCTCATGAATATTTTAACTTGACTTTACTATTTGGTTGATCATCAATATTTTATTTCATTATAAAAACCAAAAAATTATACCATATGACTAAATTATACTCTTAAAAAATTAAACTTTAAACAAAATAATTTGATTTTACTTAAATACATTTTTATTTTATTTTTTTAATTAATTTTCATTTTTTTCTACTTTTACACAAATGACATATTTACCAATAAATATGTTATTAACAAATATGATTTTATATTACTTTTACACAAATGACATTTTCATAATCTTTAATTTTTATTAATTAAAACATTTTTTATTATCCATCACATGAATTAAATCATACACAATTTACTTCTAAATTTACTATGAATCACTTCTAAATCCCTTCATAAAACCAATATACACTTAACTCTCAAATCTTCTTAAATTTATCAACTCTCTCTCCTTGGAATCCACTTCCTCAAATGCACACACCCTTAATCTTTTAGTTGATATATTTATATTTGTCAAAAAATTCTGAAAATTTTTGTAATATATCCCTATATTAAATAAATATTTATTAAATATTTACATTTTAAAATTTTCATACTTTCATTCCAAAAAAAAAAATATTCTAATTTTTTTAATTTGTATTAAAATAATACGCAATTAAAATTAAAATTGTGTATCCTTACACTTTTTATCACAATACAATAAACTCACCATACAAATAAAACTTCAATTAAAATTTAAAAAAAAATACAATAAATTAAAGTCATACTATGAAAATGTGATTTTATTTTATTGAATAAAAATAATGTCAAACTAACAACTTTTTCTCAATAAAATTATATTAAATTAACACAAGTTTTTCACAATAAAATCATACTAGACTTGTCCATTTTCACAATTATTTTAAATATGTCCATTTCAATAATTTTGAATTAAAAAAATTGCACCAATTTGGTGCTTTCGGTGGAATCAACATCATTAAAAATTACAACTATTATATAGATATTAACATGTTAAAGTGAGTCTGTAAGAAAAACTAGTCATACTTTCAGGTCCATGTTTGTCGAGACACGAAAATCAGAGATTCTCTGTTGTATATTATAATCGAAGATTACTTCAAATCCCGAGTATAAAAGACCGCTTTTTACGTGGGAAGAAAAGTATTGCCGGCCAGAATGCGGCTGAAACTTCAATAGCAAGTAAAAGACAGTAGCAAATATCTCACCAACTAAATAACAACCAAACAAGTCCAAATCCATGCTACAATTAGAAATTTACAATTTTACACGTATAAGACATATGCAAAACTTCGCTCAGTGTTTTGGTCAAACGAGGAACAGTTAAAGGGTGAACCATTATGATCATTGGCAACAAGCCTACAAAACAAACTAGTGTTGAATTAACGAATTTCAGTCCAAATAACCACTTTCAGACTGATTGTTGAAACTGCCATTCCTTTCCATGTCAATCTCCATTGAATCATAACAGAAAGTCCATACTGAGACGCAATTTTCACGACCTATATTTATATTAAACACCACTGAAGTTAGTAAAGTTAGCGAAATTACTTTTAGTAGCACAAAATGTATAATGTTTTTTCATAACTTCCTCAAATTTTAGTTCATAGATTAGGTTACTTCCGTAAAACCATGCCAATAATAAACCTGACCGATGATGAAATAATAGAAATAGAAAACCCTTGGCAAGGGGAGTGGGAGGTCTGCATGTTTATAATATTATAACAATACCACTCAAGCGCAATTCTTCATCGCCGTCGTCTGGAAGTACGAATCTTCGATGGCCCGAGGATGACACAGCATTGGGTAGAAATGGATGGAATGAGAAACCATTAACTGTGTCTGCACAGCAAACAGTAAAAGATAAAGCTTAAAGCAATTAAAAAATGAAATATACAAATAATTTACAGCCAACTGCTGATTAGTAACTCGCAATAGCTTATTGCTCAAAAAATTGAATTCTTATTAATGGAAGGAAAGAAATTTCAAGAAAAAAAAAAGGTCCCTGCTTTCATGTCTGTCCAATATAACACAACAATGAATATAAATAAACGTGGTAAAAACGTTGCCTCTTTATGTTACAAAGGACTAAACTTATGATCAGAATATGAAGATAGAGACGAAGAGAGAAGAGTGTAGGGTATGTGAAGATCAGAAAATGGTAAAGGAACTGGGATATATAGGCCAACAACACAAGCAGATCTATGAATCATTACGTTGCATAAACATGAGGATGAGGATAACAACACAAGCATAAGAATGGGGAAAATTGAATTTGGAGGTACTAGAGGCAACCTGAAGAAAAACTAAAACATAAGGAAATTATCAAAATGATAAGATAAGCAAAGTTGAAAGAAAAAGAAAAATGAATTGACAATTGGGATGTCAAAATTGCAGCACTAAAATAGTTTAAATAGTTTAACTATGGCCTTCAAGAAATAGTAAGAGAATAGATAATGAAGTGAAATAATTTGAAGTACTAAAGAAACAAACTGAGAATAAATGTGTAGTAGAGGTTGTTCTGGAAAGGCAAAATACTTGAGAAATTAACGGATAAGACAAAGGAGCATGTAAAAAAGGAGATCAAAGCCAGGACGGAGAAAAATTACAAGCATCAATACAGAACTTGAGTACCTAAAGCAGCCTCAAAACTTGACACCCACTGCCCATTTTGAAGATTATATATGTGTACTAAACCATCCTGAAACCAAAAATAAAAAATAAACATTTAAAAACAAACTTAACATTATTGAGGATAATTGATGTTGCAAGATATTAGGAATGCTCAAGATACCTGGCCCCCTGTACCAAGATGCTGTCCAGAAGGGTCAATATCGAACAGTATCCGCTGATTGGTGTTTTCTGATGATCTGTATAACCTAGTAGCAAGGTGAAAAGATGCACCCATTCAACTCCCAACGTTTGTACTTATAGAACAAATAGTAAAAGTGTCTTTACAATAAAAAAAAAAAATTGATAAAACGAGATAATATGATTGGAACCAGTCAACCTTTCATAACAATGGAAATACACAAAAAACACGTGATAGCAAAACCTAACCATGCAAAGAAAGAGGACCTTTGGATTAACTATGTACTGCACTCATCAGCAGTTAGTAAGAGATAGGAATTTAGCTTTGGAATTTACTGGTTCTACTATAATATCCAAAACGGAAAGTCTAAAAAATTCAATTAGGAACTCAAATTCTTCATTTTGAGGGAAAAATGTAGTATACAGTAGGTTATCTATTTTCTTTGTTCTCTTGAACCACCGGTTGCATCAGTTTTGTTCATCATAAAGTACGCTTCCACTTAAATGCATGTTGGATTATCTTGTTTGAACAAAAGCTTTTGCAGTTTCCTTACTTCAAAAAAAAATATTTTCTACAATTTAAGTTTTCCAAAACATAGTATATAATACTTTTCTTCAATTCATAGATAAATCAAGGTCAAGGGAAGAGATAGAATAGTACTTGTAAACACAATCAACAGACTTGCGCACATCCCAGCAGAGTATATAAGGGTCCTTCAAGTAACAGTGAATGTTAGAAACTGACCTTCAAGTAACAATAAGCTGGGTAACAAGAATGTGACTCGTAGTCCAGTCCAAACTCTAGAACTAGAAAAGAAAATGTGAAAATCTCACCTTCCGACCTCCAGTGTACAAATAATTTCCATCTTTGGAAAACTGGACCTGAAGAAGAGAAAAATTTAGGATTTCTTCTCAATGTTATAATGTGAATAAATTATTTACGGGAAACCCTAACTTACATGGGTAATTCCACCTTCTTGACCATGCAAAAGGTACAAGAGTTCCATGTTGTCCTCCCTATAAATAGCAGCAGTTCGATTGTAAGAACCCAAAGCTAGCATCCCAGAATGAAATGGAGAAAAAGCCATTGCAGATATAATACCTGCATTCATATAAACTGAATTATGTGCATCTCTGTGTACCATAAAATCTTTCCCAGACATTTCATTCATAGATGTTATTGCTGCTGTCACCCCAACCTTCCCGGCAAAAAAGAAAAAACTTCAGCAGCCCTGATGAAAATTACCTGTTTGGCCTTCTTTTTTATCTTTTACTGTTGAATACAATTCAAAATCCCTACCCGGTCGATGTAAATCAAATATCCTAATACATTTGTTGTATCCAGCAAATATCCTACAAGACAAGACAAACAGTTTAAATAACTTTTACAAAGACACCTTCATCGCTTGAAGTAAGGTAAACCAAAAATCATACCTTATTTTGAAAAACACCTCCTAAGCATTACATATCTTCTAAAATTTTAATAGTTGTGCAACTCACTTAGGTAAGGTAAGGTTATTTGCCGATAGCTTTTGAACATAAAATCCCAAGGGATGCCTGTATATTCAAATGTCCTGGTAAATATGTTTTAGTGATTATAAATATAGTTAAATTTGCTTTTCATCCTCCAATATATTTTATTTGGGTCTGGTCCCTGTAAAGTTTATGTTCCTTATCACCACACATGTCACCTCACAATGGGCATTGATGTAACATGGCTACATCATCACTGAATGGCAACAGTCTGGCATAGACAATTTTTCAAATTTATTAGAACTAAAACCAACAAAAAAAAATGGAAGACTACAAACAAGTTTAGACATATTTGCAAGGATTAAAAACATATAGGTAAGCCTAAATGTCCTAGAGAAAGTTTATGAAAGTTTGATGAGGAAAAACTATGGGACCTGTGAGCATGAAATGTGAGTTATTCTCATAGAAACATTGTGTTGTGCATCTACAATTTGCAAATTGTTCCTTAAAGAAATAGCTTACTTAGTCCCTGCTGGATTAAAAGCAATTGAAAAAGCAGCTGTAATTTCATCCATTGCATCATATGCCCGATATGTACAACGTAACTGCAAGTTTCACCAAATGCAATGGTCAGAAACCACCATAGCAACACAAAAACTATAATGAACCTTCAAAGCTGCCAATATGTTATTTCTTAGCAGTAACATTTGAGATTTTAAAAAACGTTCCACGACTGGGATTTTATTTGCAACATCAATAATGTCTATGGTCTCCTCAATTTCATGCAATACCAAGAAACGGTGAAATCACAACTGTCACGGTGACCATTTTTTAAAACCTTGGTAACATTATTAGCACTTCAAGAAAAACTATATCCCCATTCAACCAGTGCTACATTTATCCGTTCCCTTAATATTCCACTCCATTTTAACTTTGATAGTTTCGAAAATCATTCAATGGCTCTAGGACGACAACCAGTTTAAGCACAAAACTGAAACGAGAAACAATGAAAGTACCTGGCCCGAGGTAGCATCCCATAAATGAATCGGATGGTCTCGAGTAGTAGTCGCAAAAACATTGGTCACTAGATCTGCAAATATCCAATACCATAGACCAATAGACACCATCACTATCAGTTACTAAAACGCATAGAAAACAAAACATTTCTTACCAGAGGAAGACATGTAAGGATACCAACAGAAATCGTGTATAGACTCTCCTTCATGCATGACTACGTTTGCAGCAAAAGAATCTGTAGACAACAAGAGCAACAACATACAATGAACACCCGAACTTCATATAGCAGTTAATCGCGCTCACTTTTTTATATATTCGAAACGACACGATTACCGTCGTCAGAAGCAGCAACGGAAGCGTCGCTTTCAGTTCCCGGTCTGCTAGGGAAAAGCGAAGTGAATTATTTTTACAGAATTACATTATTAGATAGAGTGAAATCGGAACGGAGGTGGCGAAGAGAAGGCTTACGGCGCGAAGAGGCGGAGAGTGTTGTCGTCGGAAGAGGTGAGGAAGCAGGAACCGTCAGGTGACCTAAGAGAGAAGCAGAACTTAAATTAGGAATTGAGAAAGGTAGTAGAAGATAAAAGAGAGTGAAAGTGAGAGTTTAGCGTACCATTTAACGGCCTTGTGGAAATTGTTAGGGTTGGAGGGAATGATGAACTGACGGTGGAAATGGTAGGTTCTGTGAGGAGAGACATCGAAACGAAGCGCGGGGAAGGAGTACTCTTCGTTGGTGTTGGCGTTTGCTACATCGGATTCCGATTGGAGCACCTCTTCTTCTCCCATCGCAACTGCACAACCACGCTGTTTGCTGTTTGTGCTGCCGCCGGATTTGCTGGAAGCTTTTACTATAAGCGCCAAAACTCGCTCACTCACACTTCTAATTTTTATTTTTAATTTTTTAATTAAAAAATTATATAAAAAGTATATTTGTCAATATCTTATACCTAATAAAGAGTTAAAAAAACTTTTATAATTACATTTCATGATGAGAACAAGGAATTTAAGGGTGATGATGATTTCACTGTTATTTTTACACTATAATTTATTAATTTGAATACATAAATTTATTTATAAATGGAAGTTTATCATATTACATTAATACTCATAGAAACTCTATATAAGTTGTTCCAATTATAGTATAGTAAAAGTATTTTATATGTACTATATGAGACTTTGATAAAAGACATTTTGGTTAAGACTTTTTGGTTATACACGTTAATGATTTTCATAACAACTCCAATTTTAACAAATTTATCAATCAACGAGATTGGACAAATTTTTAATTACTAACAACCTTGAAGCTCACTTAAAAGATTATAAGTAAACTACAAGCACACTCAAGAGATTAAAAGAAATACGCATAAGAGGTGTAACTTCTAGATTTCATAAAAGTGAAAAAAAAAATCATAAATTAGAGTTTATCTAGTAAGAAAGTAAATTCATATTCATATGAGAAAAACATAGAATCTTGATTAAAAAACCATAGTGGTACACTAACTGGTTATTAGTGGTGATGATACACATGATCATAAAAATTCTCCTAAAATTAAAAATTGATAATCGATCTATGATTACATTTCCAAACAAATAATAAAAGATGATTTTCAATATTAAGAAGTAATTATAGAATTTCATGCATCTTTATATCATTCACACCAAACGACTATTAAACATGACATGTAAGAAAAAGAAAGACATCATCTTCTCGTGGAGAATATTATGAATGTATCTTTCCTTTTAGTTGCAAAACTATAATCATAGAAAGGTTTTGACAACCACATTAAACCGTTAAACCATACAAAATGCAAGTCAACCTCTACACCAACAATAATGTAACTCTATGAAAAGTTTTCCATCACTCTCAAAATAGCATCTCTAAAATATACTTCAACTTGTTCACAAATTCAATTAAGTATTTTTCTACATTTGACTCAAAGTTCAAAGTTAAATTTTCAACAAGCTAACCTCATATTACAACTTCGGTGGCATTGGAAAACCTCGAACAAGATGTTAGAAAATAGTAGATGGCTTAGCTAAGTTGAAAGAGAGTAAAAACTTTTTCAAAAGATTTTCTTTTTATTTAAGTTCTTTTAAAATTTATTCAAATTGAAAAATAATATTCAATATAGTAAAAAATTATATATGGATTAATTTTCCTTATATTGAATATATTATAATAGAATAAATATAAGCTCAGTCTGAAATACAAATAAACGACAATAATAAACTAACTAAAGATAAAAATAAAATATCTAACATTTCCCTTAGGGACATACAAATCATATACACCAAGTTTGTTATTAATATAATCAATAAAGACTTAATAAAAATATTTGTTTTATACTCGAGTGGCACCAAATTGTTAATGATTTGCAAAAAGGACATAAAAAACGAAATATCAACCTAGAAGACTCCTCAGGAGTAACAAATTTGGGAGATTGTTTAATATCTCTTATAAATTGTTATTGAGGAATGCACTATTGACATCTAGTTGATGAAGATGACATTGTTGAAGAGTCGTCATGGCTATAATAAATTAACAAAATTCATCTTTGTCATTGAAGAAAAGGCATATATTGATGAGTCCAACACACGAGTGACAAACTCAGAAGAAACAACAGTAAAAAAAGTCATGGATGAACAGGAGAAACCCTAAAAATCTAAAATTGTTTAATCAAGGCACTTGAAAGAACTTTTTTTCACTAACAAGTTTTTTTCACTACTTGGATATTCATGCTAACATTTTGCAATGTACAGGGTTCGGGTTTTGGCTCAGGCAATGGTTGGATTGAGTTGTCCTGAGAAGGGATTGTTGTTGTCTATCTCAAAGGCATAACTTTTATATATTTTACTACATGTTCTAGAGACAAATCTCTTACTTTTTTGTTCACATGTTATACCTTTGTCTTTGTTATGATTTTCATTCTATGTTGCTATTCTAACACATTGTGTGAATTATGAAAATGGTGTAATCCATATGTTTTTAAGCTGGAATAAAGTCTTTGTTTAGTTGGGCCCTATTTTTTGTTGCTCTTGCAGAGTTGAGGTAAGTTCAAGCCTGAAAATGGTTTGTGTTGATTGTGTAATGTATGTATCTTGAATAAGTGCTCATGTTTCCTTATGTTTGTATTTCTTAGTGTTCAAATATTAAATTGCCGATATTTGATTAATGGTGGTGAAGAATGGGTGTGATTTAACAATGATAATTAAGCAGCTCGTTGGAAGTTAAAGAGACTGATATCATGGTGAAGTGTTAATACATATGTGTCCTTTTGAGCTGAGACCATTATTGTCTAGAAGAACTTTGGTTTGTTGTGTGTACCGAGCCTTATGACTCATTTTTATGTGCTCTCGTGTTTTCTGGTAAGGGAAGCTTCTCTTAAGATTGTTGTATTCTGTCGGCAACATTAGAAACACCTTATTGTATTGATGATTGACAAAGTACAATTAATATTGTAAGTTACATTAGCCACCTTTGGGGTTTTGTTAAGTTATACAAATACCAACTTCTGTTTTTTATACGGTCGAGGAGGTCGTCATGATATGGTTCTTTCGGAAGATATTTGAACCTAATTATTTGTGTTATTTGTCTGCGATGGCGAACTAGAGAGAAATGTTTTGTATAACATCGAGTTTCCATTTAAGTAGTTCTTTTGTGGAAAATTGGAAGTGGCAAATAAAGGTTGAAGGAGGCAAGATTTGGAAACAGTACCTTTCTATCGGGGGATTGATTTTTAAAAGAGTTAAAGTTATTTTTAAATTGATAGGTAAGGTTTTTTTTTCTCATGTTTTTTTTTTCTTTTCAAAATGCAATTGATAATAAAAGGCAAAAAAACTTGAAATTGTTTTTTTTATTAAATCTTTTTACAAACTTTATATATTTTACTATTTTACTACATGTTCTAGAGACAAATCTCTTACTTTTTTGTTCATATGTTATACCCTTGTCTTTGATATGATTTTCATTCTATGTTGCTATTCTAACACATTATGTGAATTATGGAAATAATGTAATCCCTATGTAATAAAGTCTTTATTTAGTTGGGCCTATTTTTTGTTTTCCTTTCTTCTTTGTAATTTCTCTCTTAATATGTGCTTGTCCATTTGTGTTATTGTACAGATGTGGACTATGCTGAGAATATAGCGTTGTTTATTTTATTAATTTTTTTTATTATTTCAGCAATCTAGTGATGCAGAAAGAACAGGTGATGAAATTTAAAAAAGTAGAGGTGGAGAAATGAATTCAAGGGAAGCAATTGATGAAGTGAAGCTATTTTACTTCACAGGATAGGAAGCAAATGCAGAACTATTGGTCTCATGTTAAACTTTTATGTGTTAGAGATTTTGTTTAGTTCATCAACATTAGTCTGTGTTTTTAATTGGTATAATAGTTTTTAATGATGTTAGATTTTTTAAATTAATGAACTTTCAAAATAAAAAGTTTGAAATAATGGAAATGTTATTTTAAGTGTGAAAAAAACGAAATGAGGAGAAAACATGTCGTTCCAATTCGTTTTCGGCGATTATTCCTTTTTAAATAGATAGTGAGACTCGGTGTTCATGCGCGCTCTCTCTCTTACTCCTTTTGATACTTCAACAATTCAACATGTTTTCCCTCCTTTGTGCTCGACGATCGACGGTGGGGCGAGTGGAGCACCTCTATTGCAACAGGCCGCTGTCGCCGGACCTCCCCAACCATCTTCTTGCAATAAGTTCTTTGATAGAGGACATTGAGAAAAGGAGGCTAAGGAAAAAGAAAGAAAAGAACAAGAATAGAAATGGCTCGAGAATAGAAGAAAGATAATAGGGGTGACGATGAAGGAGCATTCTCAGTGGCTGGAGAAGCATCCTGAAATGCAGAGAAACATGGCAAAGAGGATGGAGCAGAAGAGAGTAAGAAGGGAATGGGAAATGAAGATGGCAAAAAAGAAGGTACTTGAAAGGTTCTCTTTCCTCTCTCCGAAGAAGCTGGATCAGCTACCGGATCTCCCCAAACCGGTTCTTGTAATAAACTCTATCGTAAGGGAGGCAGTGGAAAAACAAAAAGAAGAAGAAAAGGAAAAGGAAAAATAAAAAGAGATAGAGCAACCACTCTGTTATAAAAAAGTCATTTTTATACGTTATAAAAAGTTATATTTTTGTATGTTATAAAAAGTTATTTTTTCACTAGTGAAGAATGAGAAGAAAACATTATTTTAGAGAGATAGAGTATATTTAAATAATAAGACGAGCTTTAAAAAATTTTATTATTATAAAATTTTATTATTAGTCTTATGTTAAACTTTTATGTGTTAGAGATTTTGTTTAGTTCATCAATATTAGTCTATGTGTTTTTAATTGGTATAGTAGTTTTTGATGATGTTAGATTTTTTAAATTAATGAACTTTCAAAATAAAAAGTTTGAAATAATGGAAATGTTATTTTAAGTGTGAAAAAACTGAAATGAGGAGAAAACACGCCGTTACAATTGGCGGTTATTCCTTTTTAAATAGATAGTGAGACTCTGTATTCCTGCGTGCGCTCTCTCACTCCTCCTCATACTTCAACAATTCAACATGTTTTCCCTCCTTCGTGCTTGACGTTTGACGGTGGGGCGAGTGGAGTGCCTCTATTGCAACAGGTCGCCACTGTCGGACCTCCTTGACCATCTTCTTGCAATAAGTTCTTTGATAGAGGACATTGAGAAAAAAGATAAAGAAAAGGAGGCTAAGGAAAAAGAAAGAAAAGAACAAGAAGAGAAATGGCTCGAGAATGGAAGAAAGATAATAGAGGTGACGGTGGAGGAACATTCTCGGTGACTGGAGAAGCATCCTGAAATACAGAGAAACATGGCAAAGAGGATGGAGCATAAGAGAGTAAGAAGGGAATGGGAAATGAAGATGGCAAAAAAGAGGTACTTGAAAGGTTCTCTTTCCTCTGAAGAAGCTGGATCAGCTGTCGGACCTCCACCGGTTCTTGTAATAAACTCTATCGTAAAGGAGGCAATGGAAAAACAAAAAGAAGAAGATAAAGAAGAGGAAAAACAAAAAGAGATAGAGCAACCACTCTGCGCATGCTCTTTCTCACTCCTCCTGATACTTCAACAATTCAACATGTTTTCCCTCCTTCGTGCTCGACGATCGACGATGGGGCGAGAGGAGCGCCTCGATTGGTGTTAGGTTATCAAGGGTTTGTTTGCACTCCAACAATTGGAACAGGCCGTCGCCGCGGGACCTCCCCAACCATCTTCTTACAATAAGTTCTTTGATAGAGGACATTGAGAAAAAAAAAATAAAGAAAAGGAGGCTAAGGAAAAAGAAAGAAAAGAACAAGAAGAGAAATGGCTCGAGAATAGAAGAAAGATAATAGAGGTGACGATGGAGGAGCATTCTCGGTGGCTAGAGAAGTATCCTAAAATACAGAGAAACATGGCAAAAAGGATGGAGCATAAGAGAGTAAGAAGGGAATGGGAAATGAAGATGGCAAAAAAGAAGGTACTTGAAAGGTTCTCTTTCCTCTCTCCGAAGAAGCTGAATCAACTGCCGGACCTCCCCAAACCGGTTCTTGTAATAAACTCTATGGTAAAGGAGACAGTGAAAAAACAAAAAGAAGAAGAAAAAGAAAAAGAAAAACAAAAAGAGATAAAGCAACCACTCTGTTATAAAAAGTCATTTTTGTAGTTATAAAAAGTCATATTATTTTTTCACTAGTGGAGAAAGAAATGAGAATATTATTTTAGAGAAATAAAATATATTTAAATAATAAGACAAGCTTTAAAAAAATTTATTTAAAATTATTTTAATATAAAATATTCGGTTTTAATATTTTCATACACTTATTTATTTTAATATTTATTTTCTAAGTATTTAGATCTAATATGAGAAAAATATATCGAACATTTCAACTTGTATAAAATATTATATATTTTTTTCTTGTTGAATAAATGTATATAGGAAATAGAAAAAAAAAAGGAAAAACATATTAACCCATTTACAATATAAGTTTTTCTATAGTTGTGGACAAAAAATGATTAAGGCCATGTTTGCTTTAAGGGAATTAACTATTCACGAGAGATGCAAAGCGCGGATTTGCGAAATGGAATGTGTTCGTTTGGCTGGATTTGCCAAGAAAGATTTAAGTGAACTTGCGAGATATCCATATTTTCGGTCATCCGCGGTGAATGTGAGATTTGGAGTAATATAGTCTGAAATTTCATCTTTGCCCTCAGTGGTTTGAAGAAATACCAAAACGGAATTTGGATCATCATGGCCCTCAAGATCCACTTATTTGGTCTGAGGTTATAAATATGCTCAATATTACTTTTAATGTTTTCTAAATAATTATACAATTTATTGCTTTTTGTTTTGCAGTAGATACATATTTGCAATTCTATATAAAAAGTGGAATTTAAAATTAATTGTTTTACTAAATTATAATTTTTAGGACATTTGAATTGTTTTACTAAATTATAATTTTTAGGACATTTGAATTGTTTTACTAAATTATAATTTTTTCAAATTTTTAAAATTAATTTTAATTTTTACTCTTTACAAACATTTTTAGAATTAAATATAACATTAAAAATATCATTTTGTATTACTTTAATACTTAGGAACATTTTGGTAATCTTTAATTTCTATCAATTAAACTAATTTTTTAAATATGTCACATCAATCAAATTCTATACTAATTCTCACAAACTTTATCCTCGAATTCACTCTTAATAACCCACAAATCCATTCAAAAAAACAACAACAAAAAATTACTCTCAAATCTACTCAAATCCATTCAAATCATCTCCCCCAAATCTTATCAAAAGAACAAAGGCTAAAGCTTGTATTTCACTAGACTTGATGAAGCTTTTTACTTTTGATGATGATTTGGAGCTTTGCCTTTGTATTAGTGAAAAATAAGATTTTTGATGTCTAACTCCTTTGTGTATGATTGAAGTTTTGCATGTAAGAGGTGACTAAAGATTTTCGTAATAAAATTTCTTCCTTTCAAAGGTTCAATTATTTAAATTTGTGTCTAATCAGAATTCGACAAACTATAATAAAATTTAGTGCCTAATTTCTTAATCATATCCAACAAAAATATGTCACTTGCATCTTCCTCTAATCTATTCAAATAAAAAAGAGGACATGGATTGCCTTATCTGTCACTTTCCCATACTCATTTAAAATAATATTTCTTTAACTAATTATACTTTTAAAGAATTGAAAAAAAAAAAGGAAGAAATGGACAGAGTAATTATTCTTTTTCAAAACATCACATAAATAGTTTAACCGATTACTTAAAAACTTAATCAGTTAACAATGCCAAAAAAAAAAAAAAAACCTTTTTCTCGTATGTTTAACTTTACAACAAATATTTTTCTTTTAATTGATTCTAGTTAGACTGTATTGAATTAAAAACCTTGAAAAAACCTTATATGAATGATTGACCAATACAAACTCTAAACAATTTTAGCATCTTCATCTCATTTTCATCTTTCGCAATCATCATCAAAACAACTTCATTGGAGGCTTGAGAATTCCATACAAACACAAGGAGTTTAGAACCCCTTTACATATTTATGGAATAGTTTGTTGAGGAGTCCATCGCGGGACATGGTCTCACACTAGATGTGGTAATTTACACAATGATAATCAAGCTACAAGCTACAAACTACACCTTTTTAGGTAGCATGGGCATCAAGCCTCCTTACATGGACATGTTGAGAACTCAAGCGCTAAAGTACCTCCAAAACATTGAATTGTGAAAATAAAAGACAAATAGAGTTATCCAAAGAAAAGTTGATGGTGGTTCCTCGACAGCCCATGAGAATAATTTGAAACGATGAATGAGACAGGTTGAGGACACTACAAAGCCTACTGAAGTTTTGAGTTTACAAATTTTCAAAATTTCAAATAAAATAAAAATCAAACGTTGGCATTTTAGTTAAGGGACAATTAAAGCAGTTAAACATATGCCCACAAATAGTATAAATCAAATTAAAAATATATTTGTTATTAATGATAAAAAAAATTGAGTAACAAAAAAAAATTACATATTTACGAGCTAAGAGACAAGTCCTGAACTATACAAACTCCCTTGAGTTGACTCTACAATGTTTAGGAGCACAAACGATACAAATATAGAAGTTCAAGTTATTTTATTAAATAGGGCTGATTTCTATAAAGCACTTTTATCATATCATAAATAGATAAATAAATAGCTTAACTTTTAACCATCCATTATAATTTAATTTTAATTTTAAATTTATTATCTACTTAACACCCTGTCCTGATTCATGACCTTACCTTTAAAGAAAAAACATAACAGTTCATACATAGGACACAACAGCCACGTAGGATATATGAAAATTTGTGGCAAATGTACTGAAAGAAATGTCAGGAAATCAATTAAAGATCTAAAATTCTCCAAAATAGGTTAAGTATTTTACGCATGTTTCAAATCACATTGAATTATGTCACTGATGCATATGAATCATAGGGTAATAAAGGTATAATGCAAACTTAATGAGTGGAATAACTCGCTTATGCGCTTACAACAATCAACACCTGGGATTTCTTACTGTGAGATAAAAAAGAGGGAGTACTAAGAGCTTCTCAGATACGAATCATTCTTAAAACTTGAATATAAGGGAAGATCAAGAGCCCCTTCAGCAACTCTGCGATCTTCATGAATTTTAGCTACCAAGCTTTCAAGGGATGGAAAATTGGCCTGTTATGCACAATGCCCAATTTTAGTGAAACTTCATAAGTATACGGGGGACAGTACAAGGACGACAAAGAAAAATTGTAGGAGAAATATTCATTCAGCCAATACCTCGGGACGTATGTAACCAACTACAACAAGCCGCAGTTCTTCCCCATAGAAATCCTCGTTAAAGTCATGAAGTAGCCATGGTTCCTACAGTAAAAAAGCAGAGGATAATATGAAAATTGATTGGTAAATAGTTATAGTTGAGGGTGAATGATAACACTTACTATAGTCTTTTCTTTGTTGTTAAAATATGGATTCCAACCAATGCTCATCACCATTTTAAAAACACCTCTTGCGGGCAATCCAGCCCAACCAAAATAAACTCCCGCAGGATGTTCTGAAAGGAGATCTGAATATCCCTTTGTCGATAAATTTGCTGGAAGAAAATAGAGCACACATTACTATTAATATAAAAATACACCAAAGATTGTTTAAGACAGTATAATAGACCAGCAGTTCTTTAAGAAATAAATTGAAACAAAGTACAAACCTGTAGGGATCCCCAGTACCTTCGAGCCACGACCAAATCCCTTGACAACAGGACCACCAATATACCAAGGATCTAAGGGCAAAGTTCCCTCCACCCCTACAATAATTTAGAATACTAGTTCAAATACAAGAAACACTAACACATGCAAAGAGGATTATCTTAAAGTATTTGGGGTTTACAATCTTCAAAGGGAGGCAGACCCCACTTTTCGAGATGCAAATCAAGTAGGGAATTGATCACCTCATCTGCTGCAGTGTAGAGATGCGACTGTTTTGGAAGTGATGGTACAGCAACTACTTCCATTTCAGCAGTTTTACCTGCAGTAACCCCAGGTCTGAAGTAGCCAAGTATACATGTTTTTAGAAAGATACGGAGGAAAAGAAGTATCCCTAAGGGATAGAGAAAAAAATATAAGATAAAAATCATCATTTATTTATAGAAACCTAGTAGGAAATAGGCAAGCAATCATTGGCTATTATAAATTATGCAATGATGTTTGCAACATGTCAATCACTATGGATGATAGGGAGAGGGGTAATCATAATGTAGTGAAAGTTAAACAGTGATTATTTTGTCTATCTTCTCAAAGATACAAATAACTTGGAAGGGAAGAAAAATCCTTTAAAATTAATATGTTAAACTAAATTCCCAGTCCAGCTCAAAGTATGAAGGATAGATTTGTGGGATGGAGACAAGGTTCTAGAAAGTAGTAACAAGTGAAGACGTCAAACAATTAAGCAAGGAGATACCACAGAAATAAGTTTTAATCACAATAGAAAAATGCTAATTCAACCTGAGCACAGATGACTGTTATGAAGGAATGTTATTGGGAAGAAACAATAGAAGAAGCAGAGTTACAATACAACCTTTTGTTTAGTCCATGTTTCCATGTAATTTTGGAGGTTGATCATAGGATTGCATTGGGTATGAGTCCAATTAGGTGTTAATTGTTGTTCTGCATTAGCATTAATGGGGTATAGCCAAACTAAAGGGTATTTTTTACTCTTGAGTAGTGTTGAGCTGGGACAAAAAGTTGTCTCATTCCCATGGTTTATTGAGAAACAAATATTTAGAATATTATCCTATATTTATTTTCATCATTTGTTTTGTTCTTTCCCATGACCATTTTTAAAATCAAACATAGAGCAAGCACTTTTGTGTTTCCAGTCCAGTCCTCCTTTCTTAGCTAATAAATGCACTCACAAACACTGCACTTGGTTAAGTAAGCACTAACTATTATCATCAAATACAGTAACTGTGTTTCACTTCCTCAAAAACTAATCACCACCCCAAGGTAAAATGCATGCAATTTTGGCTGGCAAATATATCAAAATAACAGTCATCCTCAGACAAAGGGTATTCATTTACTTCAAAACCATACACTAATTACAAACTCAAAATTGTAATCCTCTTAGACTACAAAACCCAAACAGAACCTCTAGTGAAGGAAATATATTTAGAGATTCCCCAAAAATGTTTGAAATCTTTTTTTTTTTCCAGAGACCAAAAGGAGAAGGGTTATCTTTATATTTTACAAATATAATTAATAGGATTCCAATAATTTTAAAAAGTTTCTCTTCTGAAATTTATTGGGGATAAAAACAAATAGCATCCCATCTGAAAGCTTAACCTTCAAAGAAGACTTAGAACTGACACATGAAGTCATATGAAAGATTAGTACCGGGAGAAAGACAGGAATCGAGGAACTCACACAGAATCTTCAATGACAAGACAGCTGGAGGGCTCAATGTTTAACCTCCTAGCAGCTTCAAGGAATCTAACATCACAACACACGATATAAAAGTTTTAGGAGACGGAGAACTTTCAAATGTAGAAATCAGGTCACCTTCATTAATCAAAGCTAGAGAATACATCACTGCATCTCACATTTCGGGGGACGGTTTCCCTGTTCTTACTTCATCTCCACCGATTATAACAGAGAAAGAATTCTTCCATCCTGCACGTAAAGAAAATAAAAGAACAAACAACACCATACTTAAATTAACACACAAAACCAAGGGCAAAAGCAACACAAGAAGCCAAAGGTTCCTGAAATTGACCAACCATCATGATAAGATATCTTGGCTTCAACGCTTTCCCTTGGAGAGTTTGACGCCAAGGCCATCGGAACGCCATGACTCTTCAAATGTTTAATCAATCGATTAGCACCAGGAAGTGCTTTGATGTTGTGCCACCTAAAATGCCAATGGAGCACACAACTTAAGAGAAAAATCCCCTCAGAAATTGGAAATACAAGCTCGGTATCTCCAACTCGAACAAAAATTTCAGACAATTGTTTCATTTCAAGACATTATGTGTTAATAAATTTCCAGAAGTCTATCTCGTGTGAAACTCCACTTTCGCAAAATAAGACATGAATTTGCAATCTCTAACTCAAAGTTCAGTAATCCAATATTGTTAACTCGTTGATAATTAGTTGGTACTAACCATACGACATTTCACATTCAAAATTCAATCGACGAGATATCTCAAAGAGAGAAAAAAAGCTTATAAAGAATTATGCAATAGACTATTACTGGTCAGAGAAGAGAGGCGAGATTTCAGAGAGAAATTCAGTCGTCGAGCAGGAAAGTTCATAATCCTGCACAACTGCAGCGGCAGCTTCAAACGGTGTCGTTCCTATTATTTTATGAGCTTCCCTGCCGTCCCATTCCTTTCCGTACTTTCCTAACAAAACCTTCAAAACGTTGCCTACGATGCCATCTGCATCAAAACATTCGCAATCGCCAGCGTTATAGAATATAGCCCCAATTAAGAAGAAAAAAAAAATGCAGATACTCGATTATATGCTTCAACTGTGTGAGCAAAGACGAATATTCTGTGTTGACGGAATTAAACAAACCTGTATTGAGAAGCGTGCCGTCCAAGTCAAGGATAACACATCTAATCAACTTCTTTGCAACCGACATTTTCTCAATGGAATTGAGCTCAGAGAATCCTAATTTGAATCGAACGAGGACGAAGAGAGTGACAGAGACGCGCCAAAGAGAGTGACGGAGACGCGCCAAAGGGTTCACAGTGGAAGCGTGTTCGCTGCAATTGCGCTTTGTGTGACAGAGCAAGAAAACCTTTGGAGTTCTCCAGAGAACAAGAAGAACATGGTTGTTTACACACGCTTATGACAATGCCGGCACTTTTCTTTTGGCATTACTGCTTGCTTATTTCTTTCACCAACTAAATTAACAATTGCTTTGTTTTATTAATATTTTTTATCTTCTTTTTAAAAAATTATAATAACTTCTAACTCTATATATTTAAATTTAAATTATCAATTATACGGTAGTATATCTCAGACGGTCACACTTCCCAACAACTTGAGCTCCTTATCAAATTGGATCAAATCTTATTGGGCTTGTTGGTTCAATCAAGCATAAAGAAGATATACAAAACAGAGAGAATAAAGGAAAGTAGAATATTGTATATTATTCTGACCACAACAACCACTTAATACATCTTCTACATTACACAAAATATTACAAAAGAAAATAACCAACAAATAATTATTGAACAGTTATGCAGTTATACACATAAGAAAATAAACTGAAATGAAGAGTCAACTATAACATTTCTCCACCGTGACACTTCAATGCAGTTTGTACAATCACTCCCATGAAATCAAACATGACTAAAACCCACCATGCTTAAGCATTTTTCAAACTTATTTCTACTTAACACTTTAGTTAACATATCTGCTGGATTGTCACTAGAGTTAATCTTCACCACTTCAATAACACCTGAATCAATCACATCTCTAATGAAATGTAGTTTAACATCACTATGCTTGGTCTTTGAATGATACATTTGATGATTGGCTAAATGAATAGCACTTTGACTATCACAAAAGATTTGTACACTATTCTCTTTGAATCCAAGTTCAAAGAGCATTCCCTTTAGCCATAAACCTTCTTTTACCCCTTCAACCAAAGCATTATATTCTGCTTCTGTGGTGGACAAAGCTACAACAGATTGGAGATTTGCCTTCCAACTCACAGCTGTTCCAAACAGAGTAAACACATAACCTGAGAGAGATTTTCTAGTATCAGGACATCCAACATAGTCAGCATCAACAAAACCTTCAATGATGGATTTAAAATGAGTCTTTCTCTGATATAGAAGACCTGAGCTTAAAGTTCCATTCACATATCTGAGAATCCACTTTAGAGCTTCCCAATGAGCAGGTGCAGGTTCTGCCATGAACTTACTCACAACACTAACAGCATGTGCAAGATCTGGTCTAGTGCAAATCATTCCATACATAATGCTGCCTACTCCACAAGCATAAGGAATAGGTTCCATCTTCTTTCTACCATCATCAGACATGATGTCTTGACTCCTTGAGAGTTTCATGTGATGGGCTAGAGGTGTGCTCACTGGTTTAGCTTTATACATTCTAAACCTTTCCACAATCTTCTTCATATAAACCTTTTGAGACAAAAATAAAGTACCTTGCAGCTTATCTCTGATGATATCTACTCCAAGAATTCGACTAGCTTTTCCAAGATCCTTCATCTCAAATTCTGAATTCAGTGCATGCTTTAGATCATTAATCACCCCTTGGTCTTTGCTTGCTACTAGAATATCATCTACATACAACAATAGATACAACCAAACTCCCTTTTCAAATATATAGACACAACTATCATAGCTACATCTCTTGAAGTTCAACTTCATTAAGAAGTCATCAAACTTCTTGTACCACTGCCTGGGACTTTGTTTTAGACCATACAATGATTTTTGCAAGAGGCATGCCTTATCATCAACTGCAAATCCCTCTGGTTGGCTCATATAGATTGTTTCCTCTAAGTTTCCATGTAGAAAAGCAGTCTTGACATCCAATTGCTCTAGATATAAATCAAATTGGTTTACAATTGACATCAAGATTCTCACTGAACAATGTTTCACCACAGGTGCAAAAATCTCATTGTAATCCACACCTTCAACTTGAGTAAACCCCTTTGCCACCAATCTTGCCTTAAATCGAGCCTTCTGCACTCCTGGAATCTCACCCTTCTTCTTGAAGATCCATTTACATCCAATCACCTTTTGGCTCTTAGGTAAATTTACAAGTCTCCAAGTGTTATTTTTCCAAAGGGATTCAAGTTCTTCTTCCATTGCACACAACCAAAGCTTTTGTTGTTCACTCTCAAGAGCCTCTTTGAAATTTCTTGGTTCATCTGGTTCATTTATCTCTTCAGCAGTATTCAAAGCATAACATATTAAATCAACTTGCCCAAATCTCTTAGTTGGTTTGGAGATTCTTCTTTCCCTATCACGAACAAGTTGATAGTCATTNGTGGCTTGATTGGAAGATGAGTGCTCAATGTTACGTGATGAACTTTCTGGGTCATCATTAAGATCTTGTTGAGTTTTATTAATAGGAGTCTCCACCTCAAATTGTAATTTCTCCATCTCTGATTCCTGGTTCAAAGTATGCATTCCCATCCTTGCTTCATCAAAGATTACATCTCTNNTAATTATGAGTTTTGATGGTTTTGGGTCCAGCCTCCACAATCTGTATCCTTTAACACCTTCTGCATATCCAAGGAACACACATTTCTCAGCCCTGGCTTCTAGCTTGTCTTTCTTCACATGAGCATAAGTCAAAGCTCCAAATACCTTTATATTTGAGTAATTTGCAGGTTTACCACTCCAAACCTCCATTGGTGTTTTATTCTCTATAGCAGATGATGGACTCCTATTTATCAAATAAACTGTTGTATTGACAGCCTCACCCCAAAATACTTTAGGTAATCCAGNNCNCAAGATCATGCACCNGACCTTCTCAAGAATGGTTCTATTCATNCTTTCTGCAAGACCATTTTGTTGTGGAGTTGCAGCNACANTTTTATGCCTCTTAATACCATGGTTAGCACAATAGCTATTAAAGATATCAGAGACAAATTCAAGACCATTATCATTCCTTAATACCTTTAACTTGGACTCCTGCTGATTTTCAGTTTGAATATGCCAGTCTTTAAATTTTTGAAATGTTTCAGTCTTATTTCTCAATATATAAACCCATACCCTTCTTGAGTAATCATCAATAATACTCAAGAAATAGGATCCTCCTCCATGAGTTTGAGTCCTGGATGGACCCCACAAATCTGCATGAACATACTCAAAAGGTCTTGTGGAAGTGTGCTTACCAACTCCAAATTTCACTCTATGAGCTTTTCCCAAAACACACTGATCACAAAACTTCAACTTATGAAGTTTATCACCCATCAGCAGTTGTTGATTCTCCAATTTGAATAATCCNTTCTCACTTATGTGACCCAACCTCAAATGCCATAATCTTGTCTTGTCTTCCATGGACTGACTAGCAATAAATGCATGAGATATAACAGTGGATCCATCCAAGATATACAAGCCATTAACACGACTACCTTTGGCAATTACAGATGCTCCTTTGGTCACCTTCATAAACCCATTCTCAACCTTTGTAGAATATGATGCAACCCGATCCAAGACAGATCGGCAAGGAGCCCAAGGATCTGATGTAGATCGATCTAAAACTCCGAGAAGCAAAGGAAAACACGAGTTTGATGTTGAAGTCGCGGCGGAAGACTGAAAAACGAAGAAGAAACCCTGTTTGAGGGTTTGTTGGATGGAGAGTCTAGATCTGGTGGTTTAGTTTAATCGGTGAGGATGACCGATTAAACGGTATAAAGGTCGAAGATGGAGTTTCAATCGGTGAGATGGGAAGAAAAAGGTCAAAACGTTCGGCCAAATGGAAAGGAATGGTTCGGAGAAGATGAAACTTAGAGGTGGTTCGGTGAGATCAACTTACAGTGCTGATCTGAAACGCGAAGGTGACGATGTGGTTCGGTGGATGACGCTCTGCGAAGGAGATGACGCGAGAGCTCTCAGGTTTTCTGGAATGTTGGCGA